>NC_138028.1:121040589-121273589 GCF_964106645.2 Podarcis pityusensis | reverse complement strand
ACTTCTACTTTTTGCATATAACACTTATGCATTATAAACTCATAAGTGACCAGCATTTACACACCCAGGTAAAAAGGTAAAGGTAAAGGGACCCCTGACCATTAGGTCCAGTCGTGTCCGACTCTGGGGTTGCGGCAATCATCTCACTTTATTGGCCGAGGGAGCCGGCGTTTGTCCACAGACAGCTTCTGGGTCATGTGGCCAGCATGACAAAGCCGCTTCTGGTGAACCAGAGCAGCACACGGAAACACCGTTTACCTTCCGGCCAGAGCGGTACCTATTTATCTACTTGCACTTTGTGCTTTCAAACTGCTAGGTTGGCAGGAGCTGGGACCGAACAACGGGAGCTCACCCCGTCGCAGGGATTCGAACCGCCGGCCTTCTGATCGGCAAGTCCTAGGCTCTGTGGTTTAACCCACAGCGCCACCTGCGTCCCACACACCCAGGTATTTGCTGCTAATCCTTCAAGTAAACATGCAATATCTCAAGACCAGAACCCTGACATTTCACTGAAATTCTACTCATCCACTCCCTCCCCACTATACAGAACAGTTTCTTTTCCTCTCCTTCCTTCACAAAGGGCTGAAAACATCTCAGATGAGATTATCAAGTCAGAATAGTCCCAGTGTTGCTTTTGCTACGTTTACAAAATAAGTCCCTGTTCAACCTCTCTATACTATACTGAAATTTAGCCAACATATCTTGAAGGGAGGTGGGTGTTGTGAAATGACAAATACAGCGTAAATGGTTCAGAAAGGTTTTCTCTCTTTTAGAGCTATGACTGCTCAAGACTATAATACTTTGAAACCAAAAGGCCCAAAAAACATTTTCAAGTATATTTTTCCAAATACATATCATGCAGGAAGTGTACCGACAGACTACATATTTAACATTTTTAATCAAATCAGAAAAAGTCAGAAAAAGGGTGACACAGATGTCAGAGTTCCCACCCCAGACACACTCACACATTTTTTCCTTCTGTACCAAATGAAAGCCTTGACTCAGTGTCTCACTCGGCAGACATTATTTGTTGACACAACACAGCTGCAATTCCAATTTCAGTGGTTGAGATTCAAGTCATACTCAGAACAGACCCACTGAAAGCAGTGAGCTTAAGTGATGGTGGCATACCCTCCAACATTTCTCTGATGAAAATAGGGACGTCCCATTCCATAATGATGATTTTACTATTTATACCTCACACATCTTACTGGATTGCCCCAGCCACTCTGGGCAGCTTCTAATATATATAAAAACACAATAAAACATTGAATATTATTATACAGGATTGCCTTCAGACGGCTCGGGGGGTCAGATAACTCCATACCCTCCACCATTTCTCCAGTGAAAATAGGGACATCCTAAGGAAAAGTGGGGGGACGTGGGTGGTGCTGTGGGTTAAACCACAGAGCCTAGGACTTGCCAATCAGAAGGTCAGCGGTTCGAATCCCCGTGACGGAGTGAGCTCCCATTGCTCGGTCCCAGCTCCTGCCCACCTAGCAGTTTGAAAGCAAGTCAAAGTGCAAGTAGATAAATAGGTGGGAAGGTAAACGGCGTTTCCATGCACTGCTCTGGTTTAGTCATGCTGGCCACATGACCCAGAAGCTGTACGCCGGCTCCTTTGACCAATAAAGCGAGATGAGCGCCGCAACCCAGAGTCGGTCATGACTGGACCTAATGGTCAGGGGTACCTTTACCTTTACCTAAGGAAAAGTGGGACATTTCAGGATCAAATCAGAAACTGGGACGGCTTCTCTAACTCAGGGACATCCCGGGAAAATAGGGACCCTTGGAGAATCTGCAATGGGTTTACTCTGAGTAGGACTTCCTTGGATCTTACCCAATCTGTTTAACTTCTTTAAAAAGTCAAAAGCACATGAGCATCTCATTCTATGTGCCATGTTTAGTTTAGTTTAGTTTAGTTTTTAGTTTAGTTTTTTTAAGATACAGTTTGGTTTTATTCCTTTCTGAAGGACATTTCAATTGCTTCTCCCCATGTTGTGTCATCAGTTACTTTAATGTTTTAATTGCGAAAGCATTGAACATAAGGGGAATCTGCTACCAATTGCTTAAAATATCCCATCAGCACCTGTGCCCCCCTGCATGTCAGTAAATATACAATAATGAAGGCAATAACCATTTTCCCTGTCCTTTCCTGAGACCCAAAATCATCTATCTGAGAGAGCCACTTCACTTGGCCTCAATGGTAGGACTGGCCCTGGCCAACAGACTAATGGTATCCATTGTCACTATGAAAACAGAAATGTTATTGGCTTTTTGCAGCCTTGAAAATAGGACACTTTGTTGAATTGCTCGCTTAAAAAAGAACTGAAATCCCGACGTTAGGACTAAGAAAATGAAAAAAACAAAAACAAAGCAAAACAATGGAACATTGAACCAAACTAGGCTGACAAAGTTTTATCAGGCAATTTACAGTTGCTTCCTGCTGTGTTTTTTAACTCACACAAGAATACCAAACTTACTTCCCCTGAAGATTGGAGGACTAAAACGCCTCTCGTGTTACTGTTATGTTTAAACATGCTGATATTCTGCGGACAGCAAGAGCCTGTCCTCAATTCACTTTTCAGCTGCTGTCAAGTAGTGAGAAATCAAAGCACAGAGCTGTAGTTATTTCAGCTTTGTGGAAGTGGGAGGGAGGAGACACAAAAAATGAAATGTGGCTATATTCCACCATGTCCTTACACAGGCCAACCCAGCATTGAAACAAGCCATTCTATCAAAACCCAAGTAACAATTGAATAAATGGCAGGGTTCATGTCAGCAAAACTCTATTCACTGTGACAGCTGAAAAGGGGAAGGGAGCTAGACTCTGCAATCCCAAACAGCCTGAGCAAACCCGGGTGCTTCCAGATATCTGGTTGTAATGCCAAAGATTTTGTTAACAATAGGGTTGCCATATTTCAAACGGACAGAAAAATTGTTGAGCTTTTACTGGCCAAAATTGTTGAGCTGTTTTCTAATGGAAAATCGGCACAAACAGAACTGCTGACGTCGGCTGCCATACGTCCGGCTTTTTTCCAGACTTTTTTTTTTTTTTTACGATTTCTGCCCAGGCACTGCTACCGACTCCAGTATGCCAGATATGTCCAGGAAATCCCAGACATATGGCAAGTTAACAATGAAAAGATGTGTTGCACAGGGATGAGTAACCTGTAGTCCTCCTAACCTTGTTGGACTACAACTCCCATCACTCCTGACTATTGGCTATGCTGGCTAGGCCTGATGGGATTTTAAGTCCAACAACATCTGGAGGGCCTCTGGTTCCTCATCCTTGCTATGCAGTCTAGTTTCCAGACAGGAAATGTGTTCCATACCCTCCAACATTTCTCCGATGAAAATAGGAACATCAATAATACTAATAATACCCTGCCCATCTGGCTGGTTTTCCCCAGCCACTCTGGGCGGCTCCCAATCTAATATTAAAAACACAATACAGCATTAAATGATGATGATGATGATGATGATGTTATCTATACCTCACCCATCTGAGGTTGCCGCAACCACTCTAGGCAGCTTCCAACATATATAAGAACATAATAAAACATCAAACATTAAGAACTTCCCTAACCAGAGATTCAGCTACATTCACACTTTATATGCGTTATAACACTGTGACACCAGATGGCTCTGTAGAGTCCTGTCTTTCAAAACCGAGGTTTCCCTGTATGAAGTTTACAACGCATTTAACTGAATTGCTTCTTTGTTGTGTCCAGACCCAGCCATAGGCTGCCTTCAGATGTCTTCTAAATTGTATCTCTATCTCCTTGGTTTGGGGAATCACATCATTCCATACCCTCCTGCATGTCTCCAATGAAAATAGGGACATCCTACCATACCCTCCAATGTTTCTCTGATGAAAATAGGGATGTCCTAAAGAAAAGCGGGACATTCTGGGATCAGATTAGAAACTGGGACAGATTCGGTAAATCTGGAACTGACCCTGGAAAATAGGGACACTTGGTATTTCTGTCTGAAATCCAAAATATGACACACACACCCTTATGATTTGGAATCAAATCATAAAACCATACAATCTGAGCTGCATCTAGTGCAATTGGGATTTTACTGAGCAAAGGTTTTGCAAGTTCGGAATATAGAAATATTATTTTAAATGCTGCAAACACACGCCATAAAACAGAGCAAGAGCACTTCTATTGGAAACAAAATGTTTCTGGTATTCAGCAAGTTGGCAGATTCCTGGACTCATGAGTTATTCATGTCAGAAAGTGTCAGGATATATTATTAATAATGATGATGACAGTGGAACTACGGTCCAGAAAATGAGAGTGCTATCAACAGCATGTAATTATTTAGGCAATTGTTTCCACAACAGATTGATAAATCATGCCCATAATACTAATGTAGTCATGTGTAAGAATTAGTTTTGGGAGAGGGTTCTCCTCTATGTTTTAGGAAGCAGGGCATATGGTTATCATATCAATCATAGAAAGGAGCAGCCAAGACTGTCTGGGATTGCTCCCAGCACCTGTATTGGAGGGCAAATCTGTCATGTAAAAAAATGTTTCTGTAGCTCATGCCAACTAAGAAAAATATTATTGCTCCTTCCAGGGGTACCAACTTGAATAAAATATGGGGGGGGGGGAGGCAGGTAAGCTTCGCCCCTTTTAAATTCTGCCCCCTCCCCCCAGTAAAGATACAATTAAATATACTTGAAGGAGCATCTCCACCCACATTGTTCAGCTGTCAGGGGCTGGACTGAGGAGAAATGATGGAGCCACCCTCCCTTCTCCTGAAACTTCTCAAGTTTTTAATTTTAAAATAAGGAGGACAGTACAGTGGTACCTCGGGTTACATACGCTTCAGGTTAAATACGCTTCAGGTTACAGACTCCGCTAACCCATAAATAGTCCGGAGGTCCGTACTTTACCTGAAACTGTTCTTAACCTGAAACACCACTTTAGCTAATGGGGCCTCCTGCTGCCACCGCGCCGCCACTGCACAATTTCTGTTCTCATCCTGAAGCAAAGTGCTTAACCTGAAGCACTATTTCTGGGTTAACAGAGTCTGTAACCTGAAGCGTATGTAACCTGAAGCGTATGTAACCTGAGGTACCACTGTATAAGGAAATTCTGTCCTTGGTATGTTCATTTTCCACCTCTCCATTTTGATTCACTGGCCCCATTATTATCCCAAAATACAGACGTGCTTTTACACTTTCAAGACTGGATGTTTTGCCATCTGCGGTACTTGAGGGTTGATTCCAAAAGATCCCAACTGAGAAACGTCTTTGCCCCTGTGGAGATGGTAGCACCGAAACAGCGGCACATGTTCTCCTGTCTTGTACTCTCTACAAAGACCTGAGGAACGAGATCATCACCCCACTCCTACTAACCATCCCAGGGCGCTCAACCACTGCCACAATGTCCTTTCTTCTATCAGATCAAAATGAGCAGATAACAGCAAAGGTTGCTAGGTTCATAGCAGGGGCAATCAGAATAAGGGCCACTAACTGACGGCTGATTCAGGGCTTTAAATTGTGCTCTTATATCAAATTCCCTTTTCTGCGTATACTGTAATGTTTTACTGTTGCTATGGCCATTGGCTAATGCGAATAAAGTTTTCTCTTCTCTTCTCTTCTCTTCTCTTCTCTTCTCTTCTCTTCTCTTCTCTTCTGCTGATTCCCTCATTGCGAGAAGCAAGGTTACAGGGAACCAGGCAGAGGGCCTTCTTGCAGTGGTACAGTGTACGGTCATTGACCCGGGAACATTTTTTGAAGGGGCACAATCAGGCACCTCACTATAATTCCTCATCAAGGGAAGCTGCGCCTTCAGGGCTGGGGCAGTGGCGGCAGCGGTTGCTTCTCCTTACGGCTGCCCCTGGACCAGCCGAGAGAGAGGGGGAGGGCGCAGCCACCAGCCGGTTGCAGGAAGTGAAGAGGCGGTGACGGTGCCCCTCTCCGAAGCTGCAATCTCAAGCTCCACCCCTGGAGCAAGCCTCAGTGCCCCTCTTTGATGCTGCAATCGCTTGCAGCAGAAGCAGCAGCAAAGCGGTGAAGGCACTCCTCTCTGACGCTAGGATCCAGAGCATGAGGGAGCTGGCTGGCTGCAGTGAGTGCTCCACCCCCGGCGCACTCTGCACCCAGCACGCCCCACCCACCCTCAGCGCGGTCACATCCACAGGCGCCTGCCCACCCACCCCGGGCGGTAATCAGGGATGCACCACCACTGCCTTCTTGGTGGTAGCACCCATCCTGTGGAATCTCCTCCATCAGATGTTAGGGAAATAAACAAGTATCTCACTTTTTAGAAGACAGCTGAAGGCAGCCCTGTGGTTTTATGATTTGCTGGAAGCCGCCCAGAATGGCTGGGG
The DNA here is from genome assembly GCF_964106645.2 of Podarcis pityusensis. Taxonomy (NCBI): domain Eukaryota; kingdom Metazoa; phylum Chordata; class Lepidosauria; order Squamata; family Lacertidae; genus Podarcis; species Podarcis pityusensis. Next base: position 121,267,238 of record NC_138028.1, on the reverse strand, counting down.
CAAACCAGTCAGATGGGTGGCATACAAACAAACAAACAAACAAACAAACAAATGGTGACTTACAAAAAGGAATTTAAAACAACTTAAGCATTCACTTCCAACATTTCATCCTACTATCTGCCAATCAAAGGGTCTGATGTTGCACATTTATAAGAAACTACACCAGGGAAAAACCACATCACTTGCCTTTGAGAATGAGGTTTATTGTCCAAACAATGACATCCCTGATGCTTAGTATTCCTTATTTTAAAATTTTAAAAAAATACTCTGAGAATTTTATTTTTTGTAAGTTTTGCAAGTTTTGTGTAAGCAAAATACAAGAATACAGAAGACTTTTAAAACATCTCTTGTTAAAAAATATTTCACATCACAGAAAATGTTAAAGGGGCTAGAACAGAGACTTATTACTCTATAAACGACCAAAATAATGTTTTGCATAGGCAAATTCTTCATAAATAAGCAGAAAGTTTGTTTCCCCTCAGTATCTTAGGGCTGTTTATCTTTTCTCAGGCTTCATTTACAAACATAACATTGCATTGAAGCAAAAAGTTCCCAAATTGAGTGGTGTTTATTTTTTACTTTGTGGCCACCCACAATTTTTGACCGGGGATTTCTTAACCAAAAGAAAAACCCAAACCCTATACAGCTTGTGGATCTTCTCAGTATCTATCAGCTTATGCAGAACAGAATTACTCACAGCTACATTTTCAAACAGCAATTGCTAAAGATGTTCCATCCATTTATAATTCAGGATCTCCCTGTTTCTGCTTGTGTTAGGGACAAAAACAGGGATGTTGGATAATGTAGTTTTTTAAGTTGACAATTCAGTTTGCATTTTTCTGACTTGTGAATTGAAACACAGTTAATCTTCAGGCTCTGCGCTGCTCCAAATGTTGTGAATGCAGTTCTCAGCTTGGAAGAAAAGCATATGAAATGCATTCTAGGGAAAATGTGTTAAAAGTGTGTTTAAATGTGACTTTCCACACTTTTTTGCAGAAAGCTGGACAGAAAGGAAAGATGTATGAAACGGTCATAGACTGGAAAAAGACTCACCCTTCAATACTTACATGAAAAGGTTAGGATAAAATCATATTTTTTTACATTAGAATTAGTACAATAAAGAAGATATTGATTCTGGTTTGGATAAGTGGCCTAAGAATCCAAGTTAATTAAGTGCAACATTTCCCCCTGTCTTTATATTGTCCCACAAAGTAATCCATTTTTCTGTGAAAATGAAATATATTAGTCTCCTCCAAGTCAGAAGTCAGTCTGGCCTACATTATAGGTGTTTGCTGTTCAAGAAAACTTTCATTGTGATATTGCACATAACAATAGTAGTAGTAGCAGTAATAATAATAATAATAATAATAATAATAATAATGCATTATTATTAGCATATTTCTTTTTATTGTTAATGGGAATTGAGCATTTTATTTTCTGACTGTAACCTAACAAGTGATTTATCCCATGAAACGGATTCCAAAATAATTGCAGAAAGTGTTTTGAAATATTGGGAAAACAACCAAAAGTCTTTGGGCAAGGTCCAAAATACATTTGGAAAAGTGTGGCAGTGGGGGGGGCGGGCTGGAGTCTACAATGTCTCATTTAGGATCTTCTGATTTAGGTCAGTAGTGTTCCAAATATAGATCATGAGCCACTTAAGATGGCTTCTGTGAGTTGCTCCATAGATCATTCACCTTGCTGGCAGCAGCTGCAGAGATGCCAAAGCACCATTGGCTTGGGAGCTGGAAACACAGGCCATTCCGAAACAAATACAGTGCTACCTCGGAAGTCGAACGGAATCCGTTCCGGAAGTCTGTTCGACTTCCAAAACCAAGTTCGGAAACCAAAGTGCGGCTTCTGATTGGCTGCAGGAAGCCGTGCCGGATGTTTGGGTTCCAAAGAACATTCACAAACTGGAACACTTACTTCCGGGTTTGAGGCATTTGACTCGCCTCAAATGTTCGACTCGCAAGGCATTCGGGATCCAAGGTACGACTGTATGATGTTTTTGAGCATAATCTTGTCAGCTGCATTTGTTGAAAAATCCCCTCCAGGAATCCATGGTTAAGTTTGAAACAGTAGATTTACACACCTTCTTTCCTTGTGGTGGGCTGCTTGTTTTGAAAGTTTAAAAAAATATTTTCAAGTTATCACTCAACCACTGCAGAACAGGAATGTTCTGCAAATGGCACCTGCCTCAGAAGAAAATATTTGCATTGCAAAAGAGTTGTATCTTGCGTGTCTTATCACAGCCAAGAGAATTTGGTTCACTGAGCATCCACTCCCAAACATGTTTTGCTTCTTCCTTCTTCCTTTTTCTTCTTTTTCTGAAGAGAAGTCAAAGGAATGACTCTTCCGCTCTTGGTGACTCTGCTTCAGTGCTCCATCTGTTTTATTTATTTATTTTAAGTTTCGCTTGTTTTAAAATATGGCTGTGTTTCCCCCCTTGATTTTACTGTTTTATCTTTTGCAAACCGCTTTGAGTGTTGTTGTTTTTTATTACAATTGAGCTGTGCATAAATTTTATGATATAACTAACTAACTAAATAGCCATGCCATCAGTTGCATGCATCGTGAGGGTTAACCAGCCCTGGCATTTTTGTTGTTGTACTTTCAAAACACACAGCCTGTTTTGATAATTGTTTTGGGCCATTAAGGAGCGTCTCCACCCCCATCGTTCAGCCTGGATGCTGAGGTCCAGCTCCGAGGGCCTTCTGGCGGTTCCCTCCCTGCGAGAAGTGAGGTTACAGGGAACCAGGCAGAGGGCCTTCTCAGTGGTGGCGCCCGCCCTGTGGAACGCCCTTCCACCAGATGTCAAGGAAATAAAAAAACTATCTGACTTTTAGAAGACATCTGAAGGCAGTCCTGTTTAGGGAAGTTTTTAATATTTGATATTTTATTGTGTTTTTAATATTCTGTTGGGAGCCACCCAGGGTGGGGGTATAAATATTAAATTATTATTATTATTACTAAAACAGATCTTTTCCTGTTGGGTTTAAGTTTCCTTTGCTAACTTTTCTACTATAGAGAAAGATTAGATAGATAGATAGATAGATAGATAGATAGATAGATGATAGATGATAGAGATAGATAGATGATACCGTATGTTTCCGTGTATTGGACGAGGTTTTTTGACTAAAAAATCACATCAAAAAACTGGGGTCGTCCAATACAGGGATAGTGGCATGGGATAGAGGCTCAACAACTTTGGCCCATCTCCCCTCATTTTCCTAAAATTGAGTCCCCCAAAATAGGGGGCGTCCTATGGACAGAAAAATACGATATACAGTGGTGCCCCGCAAGACGAATGCCTCGCAAGACAGAAAACCCGCTAGACGAAAGGGTTTTCCGTTTTGGAGGTGCTTCACAAAACGAATTTCGTATGTGCTTGCTTCGCAAGACGAAAATGTCTTGCGAGTTCCTGCGGGGTTTTTTCCCTTCCCCCCCCTTTTTCCCAAGCTGCTAAACCGCTTATCAGCTGATCGGCTAAGCCGCTTAACAGCTGATCGCTAAGCCGTTTATCAGCTGATCGTTAAGCCGCTTATCAGCTGATCCTTAAGCCGCTTAACAGCTGATCGCTAAGCCACTTATCAGCTGATCCGCTAAGCCCGCTAAGCCGCTAATACTGTAGCGCTAATCCGCTAAACCGCTAATGGGCTTGCTTCGCAAGACGAAAAAACCCGCAAGACGAAGAGACTCGCTGAACGGATTCTTTTCGTCTTGCGAGGCACCACTGTATAGATAGATGATGACAGATTAGATGATAGATACAGTGGTACCTCGGGTTACAAACGCTTCAGGTTACAGACTCCGCTAACCCAGAAATAGTACCTCGGGTTAAGAACTTTGCTTCAAGATGAGAACAGAAATCGTGCTCTGGCGGTGTGGCAGCAATGAAGTTAAAGGAAAGCCAATTGGGAAGCGGTTCCCACACAAAATAGGATACATCATTCAGCCTTTAACATTAAAAGGAAATAAGAATGCAAGGCCTTGTCTAGGCATTGCAGTGAAAACTCATCCAGCTGTGCTGCAAGGGGGGGGGACATTTACTGGAAGAAAAATCTTCTGAGTCATAGTCTGCTTCTTATCAAGGGATAGCTTTCTCTCTTCCAGCTCACCTTTCAGCCCAGCTTCAATGAATCACTCGTATTCTTGATTAAGTATGCTTTTCCATTTGCAGCTGGATAAGTACATCTCCAGTAGATTCTTGAGCAAAGAATATGCCCAGCTGTGTCTGCGGTGTTTGCTTAAACCGTATAAGGGTCCTAATGGAGGATTAGTCAAGCCCCATTGCGTGTTGTTCCTCTAGAGGAGAGATTTGGATTACATTGGAGGGAACTAAAAAAAAAAATAATAAAATTGTCCAGTAGCACCTTATAGACCAACTAAGTAGTGGGGTAAATGGACTGCCAAAAGGTAAAGGTAAAGGACCCCTGACAGTTAAGTCCAGTCGCTAATGACTCTGGGGTTGCCGAATGACTTGGAAAAACTGTCTGCAGACAAACGCCGGCTCCCTCGGCCAGTAAAGCAAGATGAGTGCCGCAACCCCAGAGTCGTCCATGACTGGACCTAATGGTGAAGGGTCCTTTTACCTTTAAAATGATCACTGCCTTTATTTCTTTTTTAAATAATAATAATAATTTTTTATTAGTTTTTACACATATTTTCCAGCATAACATCCTTTCGAATTTTTTGGCTGTAAAGCCTTTCTAATTATGCATTTTGTTACTATCATTATTGCTATAAACTCAAATTTCCAACACATCTATTCTTAATTCTTTTCACAATAATTTATAAATTGCTCCTTACAAAACTTCTTTTAACCCTGCAAGTGATGTCAATTGGTTACCATTGCTTTCCAGATATATCGAAAACTTCTTCCATTCCTTTAGGAAAGTCTGATCCTGCTGGTTCCGAATTTTCCCTGTTAGTCTCGCCATCTCAGCTGTACAGTAATACCTTGGTTTACAGACGCTTCAGGTTGCATTTTTTCGGGTTACGGACTGCCAAAACCCGGAAGTATGGGTTACTTCCAGGTTTTGGCGGTTGCGCATGCGCAGAAGCGCTAAATCATGCTTTGTGCATGCGCAGAAGCGTTGAATCGCAACCTGCGCGTGGGCAGACGCGCAGCTGCAGGTTGCGAACACTGCGGGTTGTGAACGTGCATCTCGCATGGATCACGTTTGCAACCCGAGCATCCACTGTATTGCTGTTCCTTATTGCTTTGGTGGCCCTCAAGCACTAGGAGCATAGTCTGGCCATATCTCTGGGCTATGCTACCTACCCACTGTGCATACCTGTGGACTCTGTAATAGAAAGAGATTGACAGTGCAGGAATGAGATGAATGAAAACAGACAGCTGTAAAGTGATAGAGGCTATTTTTGGTGTGCGTGTTTTCCCTTTATAATGGATGAGATTGTAGGTATAGGGGAGGGGAGGAGGAGATTTCACAAATTTGTTCCAGGTCCAGAGAAGTGATGCTTGGCCACTGCTCCGACTCTGCATAATGGCAGAACATTGAGTCCAATCAAAGGAAGCAGACGTGATTCACTTGAGGCACACGTTCCCAAGAAGCACGCAGCTGTAGGTCGTCTTCCACTGTTATTGGCCAGCGAGTTCCAGGATCAGTTCAGTACCATGGAGGCTTACAAGCATATGACATGTAAAAATGTGCCTGTTGACATGGATATTTATTATCAGTGCTAGCAACAAGATTGTTAATCTGGTGGGTTTGCCAAAATCCATTTAAAATACATTGTGGAGCGAAGGGGGGGGGTGCTCAAATTGTGTCAGGAGAAAACCTGGGTTTCTTATGCAATGAGCTCTGAAGAGGAAAGCTCTGGACCCATTTTCAGATGCATGAGGGACCGTCTGGCTGCATCCCAAGTACGCTCAGAAAAAATCCCCACTCCAACCAGCTTGCAATCATGTAGGAAGAGTCCCATGAAATTGTACGGTGTGGGAACCGTGCGGATGAGGGAAAAGACAATCATATTCTGACAAATTCAGTTATAATCCAAAGTGCTCCAGAGCTTCCAGTCAGAGAGGCCAGGGCTGGTGTCTAAAGTGTATACAGGTATTTTCTCCAGGTTACATGCCGACCATAATTACTTCAGCCTTGGCCAAATTCAGCTTCAACTGCCTCATATACAGCTTGCCATCCAACAGGGACAAGCACTGGATGAACACTAGGATAAGATTTGTTACCGAGAAGCTGAGTTCAGCTGGAACTCTGCACATGCCATGAGACTATTTGCTTAAACAGATCAGGATTGCAGTACCTCAAGGACCTCCTCTCTCAGTATGAACCTACCCGGACCCTGAGATCATCTTCTGAGGCCCTTCTTTGCGTGCCTCCTCCATGAGAGGTCCAGAGGGTGGCAACACAAAAACGAGCCTTTTCTTCAGTGACTCCACAATTGTGGAAAGCTCTCCTCGTGAAGCTTCGCCTGGCACCTTCATTATATATTTTTAGGCAGCAGGCAAACGATCCTCTTCAACCAGGCCTTTGGCTGATTGACATCTGATGCCCTTTTAAATTGTGTTGGGGAGGGAGGGATTATTGGGTTGTTCGTGTTTTTGTTTTTATAATTGTCCACAGCACCTTAGCCATATCTAATTCAAGTATTCACCCACTCATCCTTATCCAGTCATTTACTCCGGGAAACATTACAGTACATATCCCCCAACAATCTGCTGCACTCAGAGGTCGAAATAACTCTACATTGACATTGCCAGGGAAATGTCTCTACCTTTCCCCATGAATGGCATTCCAGTCACCTGGCTGTAAACTCTGATCCTTTGTGACCTCACTGCTACTTGGAAAACCATATTGTACTATGTAATGATGGCTCACTACAGTGGTACCTCCTCACTGGAAGGACAGATCCTGAAGCTGAGGCTCCAATACTTTGGCCACCTCGTGAGAAGAGATGACTCCCTGGAAAAGATTGAGGGCGCAAGGAGAAGGGGACGACAGAGGACGAGATGGTTGGACAGTGTTCTCGAAGCTATGAACGTGAGTTTGACCAAACTCTGGGAGGCAGTGGAAGACAGGAGTGCCTGGCATGCTCTGGTCCATGGGGTCATGAAGAGTCGGACACAACTAAACAACTAAACAACAACAACAGTGGTACCTTGGTTCTCAAATACCTTGGTACTCAAACACCTTGGTTCCCAAACACTGAAAACCCAGAAGTAAGTGTTTCAGTTTTCAATTATTTTTCAGAAGCTGAACGTCCAATACTGCTGTTGGCTATTGTTTCCGGGGTGCCTGCTGTGGGATGTGAAACACAGAGCAGTCAAGTACAACATCCCTAGAGTGGACATAAAAAGGGGGTGTCTGGACCAGGCAGTTGGAACTTCTTGTTTCCTCCTAGGCTGGGACAGACTTCCTCTACGTGTGACCACAGGTGGGTGTGGCCTCACCTGTGCAGGTAACAAAAACATAGGAGTAGCCGCCATCTCTGTCTCTCTGACTACATTCATCGAAGAAGCAACATCTGCTTAGCCTAAGATGCTCTCTTGGCTTCCAGCCAAGAAAGGACAAAGGAGCTGTCTCCTTATTGGATAGTTTCCAGGTATATTGCTTTTGTAACTTAAGTCTGCCTTCCGGGATCCATCTGTGAAAATAATGAGTGAGTGAGTAAACTCTTTTTATACTTTTATAGAAGACTGTGTTGTATCTATTCCTTTTATGAGGGACTAAAGGGGAATTTACCAAGTAACTTATTTTAGAGGCTTTAGTGAGCCTGAGCAAACACATCTGGTGTGCAAGTTTATAAAGGGGAATGTTACTCTGCTAAATTGGAAAGGATATAATCAAACAATATATACTCTCCTGCATCCCTGAACATTCCCACACCTGCACCAATCAGAAGCTGTCTTTTGGTTTTCAAACATTTCGGAAGTCAATCAGACTTCCGGTGCGGATTGAGTTTGGCGCTTTTGTTTTTGCTATTTATTTTGCGTTTTTGTTTTTGAGGCATTTTCAGTTAATTTGTTTTTGTGACTGTGTGGAACCCAGTTCAGCTACCAATTGATTGTCTGAGTGACTGCGGAAATAGATAAAAGACCCCCATCCAAACAATGACTATTGTAGTCATTTATGTAGGGGAGAGATCTCTGGGTGTGAACACGCAAATGAGGGACAATAGGGTCAGATGAGAACAAAGTGTAAGACAAATAATAAGTTCCTTCCTGTGCATATCTTAGAGTAGGTAAGAGCTGTGTATTTTGGAAGCTAGGTGCACCTTAACTTGGCATATTCTTAAAGCCCTTCCAGAGCAACGTTGTAAGGAACAATCCTCTCTTTCTATTTTGTATGTTCCAAATTCACACAAATGGAATTTCGGGACCCCGGGGGCAAAAGGAAATAGAGCTGCCAAAAAAGCACATCAACAAATTGGTGCTTGCCCGAAGTGAAGGGTATGAGGAGAAGAAAAGCTCCGAGACTGTGACAGTGATCTCATAGCTGATAAATCACTTCTCCTTGTCAGTACAAAGGTAAAGGCATCCTGACTGACGTTTATAATCCCCCAGCAATCCTCTCCAGTTCCTGCTTCAAAACTTCCTTAATGGCTTCAGCTGCAGCTCGGGCAATGTTGAATGGGAAAGCTCCAGCACTCAATCCATAGAACACGTTGCACTAATAAAAATGTTCTTAACCTGCTTTCCCCCACTTGTCAGAATTTGACATTTTAGTACAGATTCTGAGAAAGAGAGAGAGAACGAACCAGACCCAAATCAAAGGGTGCTTCCAGAGAGTCACTATGTTTTGCTGGAGGGATTCACGTGCATACCAGAAACTTATTTTTGTGCTTTTAAAGTGGATTAACGTCCTTTATTGCCCTAGAGCAACAAACCCACTTTTTCTTAAAAAAAACAAAAACAAAACCTAGACTTTGTGGGAGTTAAGAAAGTGATGGGAAAATGCACTGAAAACTGTGGGATGAATGAATGAGGGGAAAGAAGACATGAAAACACCCAGCAGGGAAATACAGATGAATGCCCATAATAAAATCAGAATGATTTGTGCAAACAAATTGGGATGAATGCTGAATCAACAGGATGTCTGGTGGGGCCCATAATAATAATAATAATAATAATAATAATAATAATAATAATTTATTTATACCCTGCCCATCTGGCTGGGTTTCCCCAGTCATTCTGGGTGGCTCCCAACAAAATATTAAAAACATGATAAAAGATCAAACACTAAAAACTTCCCTAAACAGGGCTGCCTTCTTCTAAAAGTCAGCAAACAAGATGAATTTTAACAGGGAGAAATGTAAAGTATTGCACTTGGGCAAAAAAAAATGAGAGGCACAAATACAAGATGGGTGACACCTGGCTTGAGAGCAGTACATGTGAAAAGGATCTAGGAGTCTTGGTTGACCACAAACTTGACATGAGCCAACAGTGTGACATGGCAGCTAAAAAAGCCAATGCAATTCTGGGCTGCATCAATAGGAGTATAGCATCTAGATCAAGGGAAGTAATAGTGCCACTGTATTCTGCTCTGGTCAGACCTCACCTGGAGTACTGTGTCCAGTTCTGGGCACCACAGTTCAAGAAGGACACTGACAAACTGGAACGTGTCCAGAGGAGGGCAACCAAAATGGTCAAAGGCCTGGAAACGATGCCTTATGAGGAATGGCTAAGGGAGCTGGGCATGTTTAGCCTGGAGAAGAGGAGGTTAAGGGGTGATATGATAGCCATGTTCAAATATATAAAAGGATGTCACATAGAGGAGGGAGAAAGGTTGTTTTCTGCTGCTCCAGAGAAGCGGACATGGAGCAATGGATCCAAACTACAAGAAAGAAGATTCCACCTAAACATTAGGAAGAACTTCCTGACAGTAAGAGCTGTTCGACAGTGGAATTTGCTGCCAAGGAGTGTGGTGGAGTCTCCTTCTTTGGAGGACTTTAAGCAGAGGCTTGACAACCATATGTCAGGAGTGCTCTGATGGTGTTTCCTGCTTGGCAGGGGGTTGGACTCGATGGCCCTTGTGGTCTCTTCCAACTCTATGATTCTATGATTCTATGGGACATTCATGACTCTCAAGGTCTCATTGGACTTGTTGTTGTTGTTGTTTAGTCGTTTAGTCGTGTCCGACTCTTCGTGACCCCATGGACCAGAGCACGCCAGGCCCTCCTGTCTTCCACTGTCACCCGCAGTTTGGTCAAACTCATGTTGGTAGCTTCAAGAACACTGTCCAACCATCTTGTCCTCTGTCGTCCCCTTCTCCTTGTGCCCTCCATCTTTCCCAACATCAGGGTCTTTTCCAGGGAGTCTTCTCTTCTCATGAGGTGGCCAAAGTATTGGAGCCTCAGCTTCAGGATCTGTCCTTCCAGTGAGCACTCAGGGCTGATTTCCTTCAGAATGGATAGGTTTGATCTTCTTGCAGTCCATGGGACTCTCAAGAGTCTCCTCCAGCACCATAATTCAAAAGCATCCATTCTTCGGCAATCAGCCTTCTTTATGGTGCAGCTCTCACTTCCATACATCACTACTGGGAAAACCATAGCTTTAACTATACGGACCTTTGTTGGCAAGGTGATTGTTGGACTACACCACTTATAATCCCTGGTCACTGGACATGCTGGGTGGTGGATAGGATAGTTGGGGTCCCCCAGCATTTGGGGTACACTATCCCTAGTTCACTCCCCCCCCCCCCGTTTCTGGTTTTGTCCAGAATGTACAGTGGTAACTCAGGGTAAGAACTTAATTTACGAAATTGTTTGATTTATTTTATTGTTTTTGTTGATTTGTTGTGTTGTATTGTATTGTTTTTTTTTTAATGTCTAAGTTTTTGGGAAAATAATAAATATTATATATATATATATATATATAATGTTTCCTTCCAAATGTGCTCATTTTAAAATGAAGTAGTAATTGGAACTTCTCTCATGCCTGAGGCACCTAATTCCTTATGGCCTTCACAATTAAAGTTGGGTAATTAAATATCTATTGAATGGTTTCAGTTTCTTTCCCACATTTCTGTGGTTCACATTTCTCTGGCAGCTCATTTTGGGTTCAGCATTTGAACATATTAATTAAAGTTTAGTTTTTTTATGATATGAAGACGTCAGTTTAATGACTTGCGCAGACCCTGCAAAAGAAATAAGAACCTCACGGAGGGACTGCGAAAACCATTTAGCGGCAACAACAAACCTGGCAATCAATCCTAACTGAGGAAACGCTTTGGGACAGAGACATTTTATGGGGAGGGGTTTTAAACGTGGGCAACAATAAAATTACACATGTGATAATTGGCTCTCCTATGGGAAGGGGGATGTACATATCCTGCTATGGTCAAAAAAATCAGCAGCCTCGGTGATTGATTTAAAGCAGCTCATCTAGACATGATGGTCAGTGGTTTTCAATCTGTAGGGACTATTCAAATCCAGCACAGCTGCTCAGTTTTATAACTCAAAAATATAGCTGTGTCCTGTGTTTATCAAGCAACAAACATGAACTTGAAAGCTGCTTCTGCTTTCAAAATTCTTAGTAGCATCCAGGGAGGACTGGTGGAAAATTGCTAGGAAAGCAGGTCTCTCTGCAGTTAAGACAGGATTATTATTAAGGAACTGTGGACAGAATATGAAAGGTGGCCCATGATTTGTGTCCCCACCCCAAGACAAGCACTGAATGTACCACAGACCTTTCAGGAAAAAATGGTGTGAATACCCTGGGCATGGAAAAAGGGGAAATAATCCAGCTATTAGGTGTACCCCCAAGGCTGCACTGGGATGATGAGAGTTGTACTTCAGAACAACTGGAAGGCACCATGTTGGGGGAAATTGATGAATGCTATAAGCCACAGGGTAATAAGAGATATGAACTATAAGGACAGCAACGTTATAATCAACACCCAAATCTTACAGTAGCACAATATCCTTTAAGCTAGTTCTGCTGACCTCTGAGTGATCAGAAAACCCAAAGTATTCCCCCTCCCCAGTGAAGCAAATATATTTAGTATAGTAGAAGATCAAACCTATCCATTCTGAAGGAAATCAGCCCTGAGTGCTCACTGGAAGGACAGATCCTGAAGCTGAGGCTCCAATACTTTGGCCACCTCATGAGAAGAGAAAACAACCTGGAAAAGACCCTGATGCTGGGAAAGATTGAGGGCACAAGGAGAAGGGGACAACAGGATGAGATGTTGGACAGTGTTCTCGAAGCTACCAGCATGAGTTTGAGCAAACTGCGGGAGGCAGTGGAAGGACAGGAGTGCCTGGCATGCTCTGGTCCATGGGGTCATGAAGAGTTGGACGTGACTAAACAACTAGACAACAACAATAGTATTTAGTTTTCAGATCAGAAAACTAATAGACCTACTCACTATGTGCCCACTCGACCACTTTCATCTGTGTAATTTAATCTGTGGTTTTAGTTTATAGTGTACACTTTTTACTGTTGCCTTTATCCATTTTGCTTTTTTATAAACCTGCTTTTAAACGTTTGTTTTCATTGACAATTCAATGTATATTTAAAATTTTAAGAAGAAGAAGAATGTTGTTATTGAGGCCACTTGGGGCAGCTTCCAACACATCTAAAAGCATAATGAAATATCAAACATTAAAAACTTTCTGATACAGGGCTGCCTTCAGGTGTCTTCTGTTTTATATTCTTGGAGATTTTATTTACATTCAAGTGTCATACAGACTTGCTTAAATAAGTAACACAGTAAAGTTAAATTCTAAAGAGGAAAGTTGGATGGCTGGTACTGTTTGTGGCATGTCTACTGTACCATAAACCCAACATCAAGGATAGACGCTGTTGGATAGCTGCTCTCAGAAGGCCCCACCTCTGTCCTACTGATGACCCAAAATCTTGGCTACAACTACCTGCCTCCAGTGGTCCTCTCAGCACTGGGCAGTCACTGGTTTTCCTTCACCCATCTCTGGGCCCTGGGTGCCTGCAGGTGGCACTTGCCTAGGGTTGCCATACTAAGTTGTTGGGCTTTTTTTGGATCTTCTAATAATTTTTTTAATTAAAAAAAATTAAACCCCCTTGCCATACATCTGGGTTCTCCTGGACATTTTGCTGATTTGTCGAAAACCCGCTTGGACGCCATTTTCCTGCCCAATTCCCAGACATGTCTGGCAAAACCCGGACATATTATGATGATGATGATTTGTTGAATTTATATACCGCCCTATACCCGGTGGCCTCAGGGCGGTTCACAGAATAAAATCAAGATATAAAACCGCAAAATACATAATAAAAATAAAAACAACCACCCAATAAGCCCACCCCCCCAGTACATTTTAAAAGGGCATAGGATGTCAATCAGATCAACCAAAGGCATGGTTAAAAAGGAACATTTTGCCTGGCACCTAAAGGTGTATAATGAAGGCAGCAGGAGAACTTCCCTGGGGAGAGTATTCCACAGTTGGGGAGCCACTGCAGAGAAGGCCCCGTTCTCGTGTTGCCACTCTCTGGACCTCTCAAGGAGGCACATGAAGAGGGGCCTCAGAAGATGATCTTAGGGTCCGGGTAGGTTCATATGGAAAGAGGCAGTCCTTGAGGTATTGCGGTCCTGAGCCATTTAAGGCTCAAAGCCAGCACTTTGAATTGGGCCCGGAAACTAATTGGTAGCCAGTGCAGTTGGACCAGGATCGGTATAATATGCTCAAACCATCTTGCTCAAGTGAGCAACCTGGCCGCTGAATTCTTCACTAGCTGAAGTTTCCGAACCGTCTTCAGAGGCAGCCCTATGCTTGCCATTTTAATTCCCCAGCCATGTCTCCGGAGCTCCAACAGAGCATCCCTTCAGGGGTCCAAAAGCGTTATGGGGGAATTAAAATGGTGAACACACCCAGCTGTGCTTGCTGGCTTGACCAGCTTTAAAAGAGCAGGCACCAGCAACACCCACCTGTGCTTACCTGGTACTGTCAAAGTAAGGAGAGGCAGGGGGTCCAGTATGGCAAACCTGGTGTCAGGCCTGACAGGTATGAATAAGTCATTTAACGTGATGTAAAATGAAAAGATATTGAAGAACATGAACCCACCCCTCAACGCCACACTACAGTTCCAAAGGCAGCCAGTACATATTTTTTTCTTAAGTGAAGCGTAAGGTTTTATGGGCTACAGTTTGTTTATTATTTAACGACAGTCTGCTTCAGTGATATAGTAATTCAAGTTGACATTAGTAGTTGTTTGATTGACAATGGACTCTCTAAGAATTTTTGTTGGTCTTACAAAAGCCGCTTAGCTTCCTTTAAAGTTTATCTGGTATTTACCCTGAGCATGGAACTAAATTTGCCTCAAATGTCACTTCAGGCAACATTTGGAAAATATAACCGAATATTGCTTTCCTCTGTGTTATATTTTGAGACCTTTATGTCACCAGTTTTACTTGTTTCCCTGGGAGTTGTGAATCTAATGGATGAATGTTGCCCCCCCTTACGCAAGATCCGAGATGAAGAGCTAAGCAAACAAACCGGCTGGGATATCCATTTGTCTTCTGTTCTACTTATCAATAAATTTTAAAACACGTTCACAGCTGACATCACTCAAGCCACATGCAGAGTGAAGTTGTGCATTTGTTTTGGAAATTGCTGTAATTAAGGTTAAAGACAATAACTCAGCACTTGCCTGCCAAATTGTAGACAAACCATTACATTTTATGGGAAAGTCTGAACTGAAAAACAGATTTCCTCTACTGTTACTGGAAAATAGAACAAACTGGCCATCTTGCCCTATTAGCATGAGCAAAATACTAACTTGATTCCATAAAAGGAATGGCTCACCAAATGGGTAAGTTGACTCTCGGGGAGACACAACCACCATTACTCACTGACTTTCCCCTCCTGCATACGACAGAACATTGTGGTTTAACTGAAAGCACTACTAACTGCAGTGGCGGGACACGGGTGGCGCTGTGGTCTAAATCACTGAGCCTCTTGGGCTTGCCGATCAAAAGAAGAAGAAGAAGAATTTGGATTTGATATCCCGCTTTATCACTACCCTAAGGAGTCTCAAAGCAGCCAACACTCTCCTTTCCCTTCCTCCCCAACAACAAACACTCTGTGAGGTGAGTGGGGTTGAGAGACTTCAGAGAAGTGTGACTGGCCCAAGGTCACGCGGCAGCTGCATGTGGTGGAGCAGGGACACGAACCCGGTTCACCAGATTACGAGTCCACCCCTCTTAACCACTACACCACACTGGCTCTCTGGAAGGTTGGTGGTTCAAATCCACTCCACAGTGGTGAGCTCCTGTTACTCTGTCCCGGCTTCTGCCAACCTAGCAGTTCGAAAGCACACAAGTGCAAGTGGATAAATAAGTACCGCTGTGGTGGGAAGGTAAACGGCGTTTCCATGCGCTCTGGCACTCATCACAGTGTCCTGTTGCACCAGAAGCGGTTTAGTCATGCTGGCCACATGACTTGGAAATCTGTCTGTGGACAAACGCTGGCTCCCTCAGCCTGAAAAGACAGATGAGCGCCGCAACCCCATAATCGCCTTTGACTGGACTTAACCATCCAGGGGTCCTTTACCTTTTATGTCAACTGCAATAAAGGAATTACATGGTTCAGGAGATGATGAGACAAATTCTGAGGACTGCCCATGACAGCAGCCATTTCCTGCGGAAAAAATATCACCACAATCTAACCAGGTTCTTCCTAGCTCTGGCAGATATCTGGTACTTCTTCTCATCTCCTATCCTCCCACTAGATTAGAATTTCAGAATTCTAGGCATTAAATACCCGCCCCCCCAAAAAGTTGCAAAATGGCTCTTAACTCTGAGGCTTACTGGCTGGAGGAGCATGAGGGATTATAAGGGGTGTGATTAGAGCCACATAAATTTTCTCAGTTGGTGCACAGCCTGCCATTAGCATGGGAAGGAAAATTATGCACTCACTCTAATAACAGTGACATGCAAACAATCAGCTACAAATGCTGGTCTTTAAAAGGTTGGATCAAACAGCAACCACACCACTATAACTTAGTGCAGAAAAGCCCTCACTGAAATTTTGTTCTCCTTCTTAACAGGCTTCCTCAAACTCTGCCCTCTTTTGAGACTACAATTCCCATCATCCCTGACCACTGGTCCTGCTAGCTAAGGATCATGGGAGTTGTAAGCCAAAAACATCTGGAGGGCTGAGGTTGAGGAAGCCTGTTTTTTAGCATTTCTGAAGTACACCTACCTTATTTTTAAGTATTCACAGATACAAGAATGCTCCCATGTTAACTATGTCTCTCTCCCCTTAACTAGGGATATGCACTGAAGCCAGACAAATTTCAAACCCCAAGTCTAAGTGGGCTTGTTCAGAAAGATTTGAAGCTTGTCTGTGAGTGGGATCCTTCTGGTTCTGCTCCAAACAGAATCAGGGGCCGCCCAAGTGATTCAAGGATATTTAGCTGCTTCCAAAGCTGTGCAGCATGTCTGCAAAAACTGAGACATTTCTCTGCAAGCTTTCCATGTAAGGCAAATGCCAGGCTAGGAAGGAGGTGGGGAAAAGAGAGGATTCTTCTGTGACTGACAGGACTAACCTCTAATCAGAGAGAATGATTTCACTGGAGGTCTCTGATCATAGTGGTTTGCGAGGATGCTGAAGTACGGTACTCTGTCAGCTTGTTATTGCCTTGTGCCAACCTAGCAGTTCGAAAGCATATCAGGGTAAGTAGATAAATAGGTTCCGCTGCGGCGGAAAGATAAATGGCATTTCCATGCGCTCTGGTTTCCATCACGGTGTCCTGTTGTGCCAGAAGCAGTTTAGTGACCTGGAAAGCTGTCTGTGGACAAACACCGGCTTCCTTGGCCGCAACCCCATAGTAGCCTTTGACTGGACTTAACCATCCAGGGATCATTTACCTTAGTTTTACCTGTCCTTTGCAATTTGGAAGCTCTACTAGTCATGTTTGCTTGACAAATGCTGGACTTTCTGCCTGTGCTACTCCTATTCAATAATGATAATGATAATGATAATGATCATCATCATCATCATCATCATCTGCACTTTTGATTGGTTAAAAAACTTCCCAATACACAGATTTCTTCAGATGTCTTCTAAAGGTTGTATAGTTACTTATCTCCTTGGGTCAGGCATCACATAACTCCATACCCTCCAACATTTCTCCAATGAAAATTGGGGTGTCCTACCATACCGTCCAACATTTCTTCGATAAAAATAGGGGTGTCCTAAGGAAAAAGTGGGACATCTGATCAAATCAGAAATGGAGACGGCTTCTGTAGATCCAGGACTGTCCCTGGAAAATAGGGACACTTAGAGGGCCTGCTAACTATCCACACAACTACTCCTGTCAAAATCAACTTTGAGCTTCGTTTCTATAACTGTTGGTGTCAACTGAGCCAAATGCAAGTCTGATACTGTCCCTCACCCTCATTCCTCATAAACATGACTCCTTAACCCAGGCTTCCTTAAACTCGGCCCTTCAGATGTTTTGAGACTACAGTGGTACCTCGCAAGACGAATGCCTCGCAAGACGGAAAACTCGCAAAACGAAAGGGTTTTTGGTTTTTTGAGTTGCTTCGCAAGACGATTTTCCCTATGGGCTTGCTTCGCAAGACGGAAACGTCTTGCAAGTTTGTTTCCTTTTTCTTAAAACCGTTAATACAGTTGCGACTTGACTTCGAGGAGCAACTCATAGCATGCGGTGTGGTAGCCTTTTTTGAGGTTTTTGAAGACTTTGGTGATTTTTGAAGCTTTTCCAAAACTTTTCCGACACCGTGCTTCGCAAGACGAAAAAAACCGCAAGACGAAAAAACTCACGGAACGAATTAATTTTGTCTTGCGAGGCACCACTGTACAATTCCCACCATCCCTGACCACTGGTCCTGCTAGCTAGGGATCATGGGAGTTGTAGGCCAAAAACATCTGGAGGGCCCAGTTTGAGGAAGCCTGCCTTAACCTCTGCACCTACCTATCTTTTGCAATATTGCAGGTTACTTTCCTATAGCAGGTTACTTTCAAGAGCGAACACCATTTTCAGGAGAGGAAGAGAAACCCTTTTTGTTCTTTTAACCAAAATTAACTTCAGAGGTACATAGTGCAACACCAACACCATCTTGGCATCTGTCCTGAAGTTTGGCAGGCTTCTTACCTCTCTGAGACAAGCTCTTTTCATGCAAATCTTCCACAAATCAACCAGGGAGATCAAGATAACTTTTTTTTTAGCTATCCTAGGGCTGCCCTTGTAGGAAAACCTCTGCAACTATCCTTCTGAAAGTTGGCAGTATTCATCCCCTCAGATGGGATTCCCATAACACTTGCAAATGCCATCTGATTCACCCCCCGATTTTATTTTTTAAAAAAAATGCTGTAGAGGGTTCCCTTAAAAATAAATAAATCAAGCATTAAAAGCACTTGGCGCAACATGTTCTTTACCTATTTGTCTGGGATTTGGAAGGTTCTAGGAGTTAAGTATCATCTAATTCTATCAAAGAGAAAAAAGGATATAGATTTCCCCCCCTTTTCCCCCTATGAGAGTGAATGGAGAAACATGAAGGTTTGGTTTTTCTGAACTAGATTTTGGATTCAGACCTAAGCTAAATTGTGCAACATCTGAATCAGTCTGAACGGAGCTGGGTGGTTTCCAAAATGCTTGAACTGGGGTCTGAATTTAACTGTGTGTATACCTCTTTTTTAAAAAGAAAAACTCCAGTAATGTTTTGTGTGTGTTTAAATAAGCATTGTATTTAAAAAAGGAAAGGGAAAAAAGTGAACAAAAGTCAATATAGCTTTGGATAACTCAATACAAACTAATCTGAATTCTAGATTATCCGCTCTAAAGACATTTCTTTGCCATAATCTTGCTTTACTTTAAGTGCAACTTCAAATTACAAAAGAACACAGGCCAAGGAGATTATTAAAAGTATATTTCAAACCCAGTCCCTCAGTTTTGTTTGCTTTTAGGAAAACCCTTTTCCTACAGCAATTTTTCTTCCATTTCAAGCATGAACTTGGCCCTGACTTCTATTTGATTTTCCATTTGATTTTGGCTCTTTTTGAAGTCTCCCCCACCTTGTGTCTATGGATTTTTTCCCTTCTACTTTCCATCACCAGAGTGCAAATATTCTCATGACTTTGGTTCTCTTGGATCCACGGTTAATCTGCTTCTTAATAAGAGTATTTTCGGCGTTACCAGGCAAACCATATCCACTTTATGTAATCTTTCTACAACCCTTTTTAATCCAGTCTTGTAATTGGCCCACTGGAACATCTGTCCAGGTCAGTGTAAACTCCTGAAGCACTAGTGTGAATTTATATTTTGAAAAATTCCACAATGTGTGGACAGACACATTGTGGTCAGCCAGACTCAGAAAGGATGGGACTAACTTTGTCCCATAGGAACATAGGAATCCACCTTTTGCTAAGTCTATCTAGCTCAGTATTATCTACATGGCAGCAGCTCTCCAGGATATTAAGCCCATTCCATTTCCACACCTATCTGCCAATAAAATACAAAAAAAACCCATTCTTTTTCCTGTGTATTCCCCCGCCACCTAAAATATACAATTTTGTATGCATTATACCCTAAAGTATATATATTTTTGCATCCATTTCCTCTAAAATAAACCTCTAGGTGCACATTTAACCTGAGGCACACTTTTTGTGCATTTTGGTTCATCTTTTTAAGATGAGAACTGTATTGCAAAATTCAGAGAAGTGCAAAAACCAAAGGATAACTGCATTCTGCCACATTCGTCTCAGAAATGTGAATCAGGTTGCGTCACTTACAAACAGTGGACTCAGCTATACAACTGCAAATAAAACGTTGTAAGTGCGTTTTAAGTGCAATATACAATGTGACATTGGATGGCAATGGTGAGCCTTATGGAAAATTCAATGTATTTTTAAAAAACGCATTTTTTAAAAAAGCATTTGTGGAACGTTTTTTATATGTGTGTAGATTCCACCTTGGACCAAAGAAATCCTAGTTACATATCCTTCTGTGCTTCCTCTGAGATAGCAAACTCTTATTATTTCTACTTTATAATAAAAGATATACCATTACTCATATCATACCTTGGGGAATTCCACATTCTACCCTTTCACACAGACCCAACACAATAGACTGTCATTAGTCAGTCCCCAAACCAATTCTAAATGAATCCCTGTAGTCCATCATCAATAGCGATGGCTGGGTTAAAAGTTAGCAGTTAAAATCAATTCTGTTGCCACTCCTTTGTCATTGTGTCTTAGAATGACACCATTGACCAATGGCACCCTTGTGGCCTACCACAACAAATTAAAGTTCACAAAGTTATTTAGGATAATAAATAATGTTACTTGTAAACCGAGTAACATTGATCTGGAAGTGATTTACGAGAGGATAAATACGGGCCTCCAGGGAGCTCTGCTTCTGAGTCAGTTTTCCTTCATTAATTGAAGGCACATTTCTGTATGTCTGAGAAACATTTGATATTAACTAGGGCTCTACCAAATGGTCAAAAATGGTCCTGTCAGAAACCTGCCTTTTCCTTGTTTCATATCTGTTTACAGTTGCAACCACCCACAAGCCCAATACCATTTCCCCAAGTCTTCTTGGTCCTGGGGACCCTGATTCCAGGAACCCCATCTATCTCACTCCATGTGAACCCAATAGCATTGCGTCACCAGGGAGCCAATTTGTTTTCAGATTACTCCATTCAGAGTGAGGGTGGAAAGCATAAAGCTTTCTTTGCATGCCCTCCTGAGAAACCACAAAAATAAGTGCTTTTTGTTTTCTTTTCCCCCCAAAGAGCATTTCCTCCATTTTCTTTCAGCCTGAATGAGATAACCTTTAAGATTTGCCTGACCACATAGGTAAAACGTAGGTTCTTGTTTTAAGTATTATGCAACCAACAATGATGCCAAAGTTCAAAATGGGAGAGCAGATGAAAATTAACTTGCCCAGTCTGAAATCCCCAGTTCCATTATTTACCAAGCCCAACCTGCTCTTTGACATTTAGGTCTACCTCATAATGGTTTATCAAGCCCCACTTCTTCCTACTGCTGATCCACATATCTCTGTTATTTACTCTTGGAGCCCAGTGGCTGGTAGGATGAGTAGTTGCAGCGTAAGCCTCATCTGTAAGGTCTGGACGCTCACATAGAACATCAAATGATGCCTTGGACTATGAAAAATACCTCCCAAAGAATTTCACCATCATATCATGTCCACTTGAACATCTCCTCTGCTCCACATGGAGATCTAAGCCTTAAGAAGAGGACTCCACCTCTGTCACCAGCCATCTGCCTCACCAGTCTCATCTTCCCCGTTGACACGTTTTGAGAAAGAGGGGACTCATTCCCCTGGGCTTGGAACTCACAAAAATCGCAAGCGCTCCAGGGGGAGAAAAAGCATCTGAAAATTCTCTGAGAAAGTTGAGGAAAAGCCAAGCCAATTACGAAGTGAGACAGCGGGGTAGGGGGGTTGGACTTACATTGCTACATGTAACACAAAGCTTTGTTATCTTTGTTGGGTTTGTAAAGAATTCATTTCGTCTTGTTTATCTTTGCTGTTCCTCTTTAGCGAGGGCATCATCAGAACCTGACAGAGCATCTTGATGCAAAAGCCTTTCCCAGCTCCAGTTCTCAGTGTATCAGATGAACAATAAGTAGAAACATCCATTTGTAGGGCAGACCTTGGGTGTTTTCCTTGCTTATTTCATGTCTTTATGGTCCTTTCCTCAGGGCGCTTCTCATGCATTTTGTTGATCAACTTTGAAGCAGAACCGGGCATTTCAGGTTTTCATCAATGCATATATTCTGTATTTATGGTTGATTGTCCAGTGGATAACATTTGCGTTTTAATCAGTTATGGAATGCAGAATATTATTTCAGCCCCCTCCCTATGTGGGAAGGGGGCTCATCAAAACTGGAGCCAGGAGTTCAAAGACTTGCAACTCCAGTGACTTTAAAGTAATTACAAGGTCTCTCTTAATGTGGGTTTGTGAATTCTCTCAGCATTGCTGAATATAGAGAAGATGGGGGAGAAATTTGAGTCAGTTCGCAATTAAAGGAGAATCTATCAAATTTGCACTTTTTGAAGCAATACAAGAAACAAAACATAGCCATCCTCAAAAACTCATGCTTATCCCATTTTGTGATGTTGTATTAGTGACACACTGACTCGATATTAGTGAAAATAACATATAAAAAGGCATTATGTTAGGGAAATTGCTTGCAAAACTGTGCACATTAATCAAAACTGCATACAGAAATATGTTTATGAGGTGAAAATTGCGCCAGTGAATTTTCATGAGATGTTTTTAAAAATAAAAAAGTCACAAATTGCAGGGGAAATGTGGACAATTGAAATTAAATTTTCAAAAAAAATGATAACTGAGAGTGGGATTCCCAAGAAAGAATTTGGAAAAAGCTGTATCAGCATGTTAATATAAGGGGCTGTCATACAAGCCTCTCTTTTGCTTTTATGCATATCCGAAATCAGCGGCTGTCAGAAAGCTGATAAACATATTTGTGGTGGGGCAGATCTGATGATAGGTTAACAAAGACAGAACTCCTAATACTCTGCAAGTCTTCATTTGCACTTTATTGTTATTTTTTTGTGAAAACTAACCAAAACTCTGATCCATTAATTCATACCTGTAATCTGATTTTCACAGCCCCCAAAGTTAGAAATACTTGGCATGGTAAAGCCAAAATCACTGTTGACTGGAGAAGGATGGGACTTAAATCTTTGACTTGGCCAATGTAGTGATGTCATGGTGATGCAGTGATGTCATCACACCACTGCAGTTTGAAGTGAGCTGTCAGTGAAATAAATATTGCATTGCAAAGCAGAAGGAGGGGGAGGAGTGGGTGGAGGTTGTGGTTTGGTAGAGAAAGAGCAGATGAGTGGCCAGCTTAGTTGGCTCTAGCTACTAGGCCACATTGATATTTGGTTTGCAGTAGTTTCCTTTCAACAACAGCTTGCTCATCTTACAAAACTCTGTACCCCAGAGTGCCTCGTATTAAATGTTGCTAGATGACAGCGCACTTACATAAATTGGCTTGAGACAAGAGCATTAGCGAGTCTGCTTGACCACATTGTGAGGAAATCTGTTATAAAATCTTTCTAAACAAGTTGGTGTTGCCAAATCAAACAGAGCTACAGTTTTTACAGGATAAAGTCTCTCTCCCGCCACTACCTCTGTACAATGGTTCTGAACCATTTATGCAAGGGCTGGGGGAGGTTGATGGAGTGATATCATGCAACACTCAGTTTGAAACCGAGGTTATCTACCACTCCGTTTGATCCTGCATCAGTCCCAGAAGCAAAATATAGCACAATACCCATCACTGAAGTTAGCAGAGACCACGGGATTCTGAATACAATGGGCGGAAGGGGAACATTTTCAGGAAGGAGGTGGCATGCAGCTTTTGGCACTCTTTTTGGTCCAGTTGCTTCGCCCAAGATTTCTCATCCTCTTTTTAAAAAAAGAAACCCATTTGCCATCAATTAATGAGAAAAGAGATTGCATTTGAAAACTACAGCCATACCTCATGTTACGTTTGCTTCAGGTTGCGCATTTTCAGGTTGCATCCCGCGGTGACCCGGAAGTACCGGAAAGGGTTACTTCCGGGTTTTGCCGCTCGTGCATGCGCAGACACGCAAAATGACATCACGCGCATGCACAGAAGCGGCAAATCGCGACCTGCGCACGTGCAGACGCAGATTGCGTTCTACTCACGTTGCGAACGGGCCTCTGGAACGGATCCCATCCACAACCAAAGGTACCACTGTATCATAGCAGAGAGAAACCTGTTGTGAAATTATGGGTGTGGTATTGTTATTGTTGTTTAAATGCATGCTTCCTTTATTTTTCAGGTGGCCAAGAGAAGCCTCATTCAGTGTAATTTTACAAATCATCTTACCAGTGGTCTCTACTGTACAGCCTTCCTGGGTGCCTCCACTTCAATTAAGTCCCAGGGGAATACTTTCTCCCAGGGGGGCTTTTTCAGACCAGGAAGCCAGAGAGGTTGCAGAGCATTGGAGAAATATTTTGATTGATACATGAACTGCATACATACACTGCCTTTCTGCCAAGGCACCCGAGGTGATTTACAATGTTAAAATACCAGAACAAATAAACAGCATATTCAGAAGCCTCTCAGGCTGACTGATGATGGTATTTTCAGGAGCTGATAGCACAACCAACTTCCAGACTGGAAAGGTAAAAAGCATACAATACCTTTGGTGGGCTCAAATCAAAACTTTGCACCCAGCACAGTTACAAAGAAATACCTTTAAAAATAATAATAATAATAATAATAATACTTTTTTATTAGGTTTTAAATAATTTTATACATATAAAACATAACCTTTTCAAACATTCAAATACAAGTTTCTTTTGAACCTTCAGACCTCCTTCCCTCCCTCCATGGATTCCATATTTAAATTTAAGTTTGCTGCATCTTTTACCAATATCTATCTATTAATTAACCATAATTATCATAAACAATTCCACATTGCAAGTGTCCTTACATCCCTGCCAAACATTTTAACTGTTTACAGTGGTCTTTTAAGTAAATTACAAATTTACTCAGTCCTTAGTACAGTGGTACCTCGGGTTACAGACGCTTCAGGTTACAGACTCCGCTAACCCAGAAATAGTACCTCAGGTTAAGAACTTTGCTTCAGGATGAGAACAGAAATCACACGGCGGCAGCGGGAGGCCCCATTAGCTAAAGTGGTACCTCAGGTTAAGAACAGTTTCAGGTTAAGAATGGACCTCCAGAACGAATTAAGTTCTTAACCCGAGGTAGCACTGTAAATACTTGATCTTCCTGGTTTTGGATCTTCCCCGTCAGTTTAGCCATCTCCACATACTCCATCAGTTTCATCTGCCATTCTTCTTTTGTTGGGGCTTCTCTATCCTTCGGTTACAAAGAAATACTTGAGTGCCCTGAAAACGAGGAGGGAAAATAGAATCCCTCTCTGCAGGAGAAGAACTTTAGAAAAACCATAGGATGAATATTGGCACAGCGCTGGTTTGGACTTTTCTACAGCCTGATTATTTGAAGCATAAACAAAGGGAGTGGTGAGGTTTGTGAAAAGGAAAGATAATTTGTTGTTGCATTCTACAAAAACCACGTTGGTAAGAAACTCATTTCTGTCTATGTAGTATGTGCACTCAGACTTTCCAAATCCACAAAAATTTCCTTCTGAGAACATGGGAACTTTGCAGACCGTCCCCATGAGGCCTGCTGATCTAGTCCCGATGTACTTTGGCTCTGATCTGCAACTCACTCAACCCACTGAACTTAATTAGTGGGGTCCAGAGTGATGTTCTGCAAAAAGCAACAGAAAGGCTGGGTTGACTTTGTGACTTCATTGTTAAGTCAAACTGCTTGTGTGCAAATACCTCCAGCTTAAATGGTTTGCGGATTTCTATTTATTTGCATGTGTTTATAGGAGAATTTCTACCCCGCTCTTCATCGTACGATCCCCGAGTGAGCGATAACGCAGCGAAACAACACTAAAATAAAACCAATTCAGCCGAATTTATAAAAGAAGGTGAAAATGTGGGGTGTCATTAAAAGTGTCTGGGGAGCTACAAATGGGTTACTCCCTTGTAGTAGTGATGGAATGAACTTCCATTGCTGGGCCCCTATGGTTACTTGAAGGGACATAATCACAATGTACATATTGTATATGGTTGCAGTGTACAGATTGTCACTGGCTCTCAAGCTGGAACTCAAAGTAAGGCTGCTTCCTTGAAAGGAAACCAATTGCAGGCAGTGTTGTGGTGCTGTTTACTGGTTTCCCAATGTGGAGGTCACTGCTGGTAACTGAACGAGAGGAGGAGGGAGACGGCGGGGAGATTAGCCCAGGGTGGGTGCAGTGTCAGGCTGGCTCCACCCTTCCCTCTGCTCCATGCCAACCTCCCTGTCTCCTCACACTTCTGCCTCTTTGTTGTCAACAAGGACCTCCTGTCAGGCTCCAGGGAATCCTATCCCTCCCATGGTGACAGCAAAGAAGCAGATAAAAAGAAGAAGAGTTCTTACCAAGTAGTTTATTCAATAATCACAGCGAGAGACAAAGGAATGCGGTCTCTCTCAAGATAATGGCATTTCTCCAAGTAAAGTCCCACCCCTCTACTATTCTACATCACCCCTCCGTTGGCTCATCCGAGCTTTCTGTCTCTGAGCTCTCTGTTCTACTACCCTCAATGCCAGCCTAGTTTTGGGAGAGGGTGGGTCAGGAATGCTTTCCAACGGCACTGAGTCTGTCAGCTGTCTCTCCCCTGGTGCTGCTTCTTCTTCCTGCTGTTCCTCTTCCAGTATTTCCCAGCTTCTCCCCTCTGCAGCCTCTGAACTATGACCTTCTGCAAACCACTGTTCTAAATCTATAGTGTCCTCCTGTTCTCAGGAAGGTTAAGGAGAAGGGAGGAGTGGCCCCCACCATTCCTCATCTGTTCAGCCCCTGACACCTCCACATGGGGAAGTGTGGTAGGCAATGCCACTATACTTTTCTCCACCCTGCCAGATGTTACTGCAGGTAACTCCCTCAAAATCAAAAGGACGTAACTTCAGAGGAATATGTTTAGGATGCAAGCTTCCCCCAAAGTCTTTTTCTTCATCTTTGGTGATCACTCGTAGCCGAGTAAGATTGTCTTCCATGAACACAGTTTTAACCATGAGTCTGTAAGTGACTGTGGAGGCCAATTCTGGATTCACATGTCCTTCCACATAGATTTCTGGGCAGGAACGTTTCTTAGCACGTTTCTCCCTTGCATCCTGAGTTCGAGTGTCTTCAAAGCCCATGACACCTTTGGTAAAGGCTGTTCTCCAACTGGAGCGCTCGCAGGCCAGTGTTTCCCAGTTGTCAGTGTTTATACTACATTTTTAAAGATTTGCCTTGAGAGAGTCTTTGAACCTCTTTTGTTGACCACCAGCATTACGCTTTCCATTTTTAAGTTCGGAATAGAGTAGTTGCTTTGGAAGACAATAATCAGGCATCCGCACAACATGACTTCCTCGAAGTACAATCATTCTGCCTACTAGTCGCCTCCGAGTTTCTTTTATCTTCTTGTGGGCTTTTCCCATGCAAACCCATGGCAACAGTAGCTTTGCCCTCCATTCTCTGATCCACATCAGAACACTGATTCTCCCAACCTATATCATTCAGGAATTCTCAGCAAAAGGCCCCTTCAAAACATTGGATGGAGATGAACTGCTGACGTACAGAGTTGGTCCTCATAAGGCAGTCATAGGCAAACTCGAGCCCTCTAGATGTTTGGGACTACAATTCCCATCAACCCTGACCACTGGTCCTGTTAGCTAGGGATGATGGGAATTGTAGTCCCAAACATCTGGAGGGCCGGAGTTTGCCTATGCCTGTCCTAAGGGGTGGGGAAGCCAGGATGCAATAGTGCAAACACTCGTTTTCCAATGTCCGTGAACTGTGGCGTTTGTAATCTATCCCTCTGCAGTGGTCATATAAACAGATGGAAATATGTGCATGTTGTGATGATCTCATGCCATGGCTGACATGCGACTTTTCCTGTTTATCCTACACATAAGTGCTTTCTGTGTGCTAAGTCCCTTTCTCTATTCCCTGTACACATTTGATTGCACCCCACTGTATAAGTCCAACACAATCATCAAATTTGCGGATGATACAACAGTGGTGGGGCTCATTAGTGAGAACGATGAGACTGCTTATAGGAAAGAAGTACAGGGGTTAATTCAATGGTGTAAAGAAAACAATCTTATGCTTAACACCAAAAAAACCAAAGAACTCATAATTGACTTTAGGAGAAAGAAAAGTGTATTTTTACCATTGCACATAAATGGCGAGGAGGTGGAGAGGGTTGGTAGTTTTAAATACCTGGGCATTTACATCTCTGA
The DNA here is from genome assembly GCF_964106645.2 of Podarcis pityusensis. Classification (NCBI taxonomy): domain Eukaryota; kingdom Metazoa; phylum Chordata; class Lepidosauria; order Squamata; family Lacertidae; genus Podarcis; species Podarcis pityusensis. The sequence continues at coordinate 121,239,419 of NC_138028.1, read as the reverse complement.
GGACCTCTCATGGACTGCAAATATTAATATGGTTGTGAGGAAGGTGCAGGGGAGGTTGTATTTCCTGAGAATGCTCAGGGGACTGAATCTATCTCAGCACCTACTTCTGTCCTATTATCACAGTACCATCGAGAGTGTCTTAACCTATAGTATATTATCGTGGTATGGGAGCAGCTCTGAAACGGATAAAAAAGCTTTACAGAGAATAATTAAAATTGCCCAGAATGTTATTGGGCTCCAACTACCAACCCTGGATGAGATCTTCACGTCTCGCACTTTGAAGAAGTCACACAATATCCTGAGAGATCCCACCCATCCTGCTCACAACTTCTTTGAACTGTTGCCTTCGGGCAGAAGATATAGGACAATGAAAACACGAACCACACGCCTTCTGAATAGTTTCTATCCAAGAGCTCTGATTGCACTAAATAATGATCTCAGGGCCAGTTGCAAGAAATAGCAATCAGGGAGTAGGAAGGAATGAGACAGGTTTTTAGGTTATGTTATGCCTTTAATAGGTTATGTTACATTCTGGAGTATGATATGTTTTTATAGATTATGTCTGAATAGGATGAGAGTGTTGGAGATACGTGCAAATGTGTATGTGAACCCGGTCTTTGGGTGGGTGTTTGATTTTCGTTGTTGTGTATACTGTGTATATACGGACAATGACAATAAATTTATCTATCTATCTAAAAAAAAAAAAAAAAAGAAATCCATAGCATTGCAAGGTCCAGCAGATCACACCCCTGGCACCCTGCCTTGCTGGCGTGTAGCTTGGCTAGAAGACAGGCAGCAAAGGCAAAGCATCTGCTATGCCCACAAAGCCCTCTTGCTTCTAAGCCAATTTTTTATTTACACTCAAACGCTACCCAAGAGCCGCTCTTGAACAAGCTGGGAACCACGTGTACTTTATGAGCCGCACACTTTGGCCATCTCTTCCATGGAGAAAGCCAATGTAATTCTATATTTATCCTCCTAGACTTCAGCTTCAGCTTATTCCATCTCACACTTGGACAACACTTTACATTTCTATGTCTGGCATAGCTAAAACCACAGAAACGGTTCTGCACAGATGTAAATATGCTGAAGACCGAGAAAAGCATGCAGGGAAGGGATTTGTATGTGCAAGGTACTTCTGAACAGTGGTAATTTTGAAGAAGTAAATATTTCCTGGGAAGAGACATTGATTGCTAAACCATTCTGGGGATTGTAGTTCTCTTTTTTAAAAAAATAATTTTTTATTGAATGGTTTTATGTTACAAAAACAATACAGCCATACTACCACTAAATATAATTAAGAAATAAAAATTACATACATTGATATTTAGTTTGTTATTTGTTATTTACCGTCTTATTTCCTCCCAAACATTGCATACAACAACACACATATGTGCAGACACCCACACCCACACACCCGCACAGAAAATGATAATAATGAAAGTAAATATTTTTTTCCCTTTTATCTTCCAAAATCTTTTCTTCAACTTTGACTTCCTGTCAAGTCCCTTTGCATATGTTTTATCTTACATTTGAACGTACACAAAACAATAAACCTTTCTATATAATTTTTCTAATACATTCTGAAAACATAATAAATCCTTAATTGTAGTCCACCTCCTTTTAGTTCCTTTATCACTTGAATGCTAGCATGGAGTCAAAACTATTATTGTATTTTTGAACATATTTTTTTATAAGCATCCCATTTTCCCGCTAATTTTTGCTATGAGTTTCCTCTGAGTTTACTAGTCAGTTGAGCCGTCTCCACCAATTCCTGTAATTTGATTTGCCAATCTGTTATTTTTGGAGCCTCGTGATTGTAGTTCTCCATGAGAGGAATAGTGATATCCTTATAACTCTTATAACTTTTAACAAACTATAGTTTCCAGAATTCTTTGGGGGAAGCCACAACTGTTCGAAGTGGTATCATGGTGCTTTAAATGTATTGTGCAGTTGGGGGATCTAACTGAGACATATTGAGACATATTGGGCGGGGGACTGAGGATATGCATGAGTACCTTGAATTGTTCCCATAAGCTTTCAAGCAGCATTTGCATCTTCCAGCAGACTGGTTGAATACGTTTTCACTGCTCACTGTTTGCGTGGCGAGTTCCTGCCTCCCCCAGGAAGAAATAAAGACACAGGACACCAAGTATTAAGGTTAATGGGCGAAATAGGCCACAACTTTATTGATTACAGGAATGAGAGGTATTGGCTTAGGCATTGGTCCTATTGGCTAGTCGGCTTCAGCCCGATTGCATGAAGGGTTAACCACCAGAAGAGGGAGTCCTGCTGAGGCACGCCAACTAGGAACTCCCACGGGGTCACCGCTCGGGGGCGTGCCTTAGGCCCACACCTCCATAGGCTTTGGACAGGGCAACGCCCCCCGGAGTCCTTTATTGGACTACCCTTTGCTGTGGGGGGGGAGGCGATGGCGCTTCCTCCCCCCCCCCACTCACACTTAACCCTCCCTTACCAATGCCTAACCGCCAATGCCGAGGAGTTGTGACGAGTTGCTACGAGGTAGGCGAAAAATCAATTGGCTGGAAATTTACCAATTGGAAAAAATTCCTACCAGGCCCCTTGCGGCGACCAACCGAAGTCCATAGCAAGGTCAAGGAGCCTGCCTAAGGGAGGGAGGGTGGGAAACTAATCTGCTGGCTGGCGCGGTGAAAAGAGGGGGGAGCCTCGGCCGCGCCGGCCCTAAATAGGGCAGGCCATGCCCCCCCCCAGCCAGCCAGTTGGGTGGCTGGGTGGATGACGCGGCCGAGGATTCCCCTGATCTCGCGGGGGCTGGGGACAGCCCCCACGCACGTGGGGTGGGCGTGAAGCCCGCAACCCCACCTCCTCCCAAGCTCGGAAGTGGCTTTACCAGGAGATGAGCTGTAGCGTTCTTCACCCAATCCTAGATTCTGAGTTGTCCCATTGATGGAGGTCAGCAATGAAATTATGGAGGGGAAGAGGGCACCGGAGTCGTGGAAGGAAGCGTTTATCACATTAATACCAAAGTCGGAAGCTGAAAAGACACAACTTAAGAACTACCGTCCCATCTCTCTTTTAAATGTGGATTACAAAATATTTGCAGACATTTTGGCAATTAGATTTAAAAAAGTTTTAAATGAAGTAATTCATAAGGACCAGGCCGGCTTTCTCCCAGGAAGACATCTGTTTGCTAACACAAGGAACATTATTGATATCTTGGAACTTTTGCAAACAGACATAAATACAAAAGCAGTCCTAATTTTTATAGACGCGGAGAAGGCCTTTGACAATATCTCCTGGAAATTTATGATGGGAAATTTAAAGGAGATGGGAGTGGGACGGGGTTTTGAGAATGGGATTGGGGCGATATATTCAGAACAGAAAGCTAAACTGATAGTTAATAATGTGGTTACAGAAGAGTTTAAAATTGAAAAAGGGACACGACAAGGTTGCCCTATTTCCCCTTTGTTATTTATTTCGGTTCTGGAAGTGCTATTAAACATGATTAGAGAGGATCGGTTGGTGGAAGGAATTCAGGTCGGTCAGAAACAATATAAATTAAAAGCTTTTGCAGATGACCTGGTTTTGACCCTGCAGAAGCCAGAGCCCAGTACGAAAAGAGTATTACAACTGATTAATGATTTTGGTCGGGTGGCTGGATTTAAATTAAATAAACAGAAAACTAAGGTTTTGGGGAAAAATTTGACGGATACAGAGTCAGAACGGTTTCAGAATGAGATGGAACTTAACGTGGTTAAAAAAGTAAAATACCTAGGGGTAAACATAACAGCAAAAAATCTAAGTCTATTTAAGGACAATTATGAAAAATGTTGGACAGAAATTAAGAGAGACCTAGATAGTTGGTCAAAATTGAAACTTTCTTTGTTAGGCCGAATTGCTGCTATCAAGATGAATGTATTGCCAAAGATGTTGTTTTTATTTCAAACACTTCAGGTCTTGGACAAAACGGGGTGCTTTCAGAAGTGGCAGAGAGACATTTCTAAGTTTGTCTGGCAGGGCAAAAAGCCCAGAATTAAGTTTAAGATATTAACTGATGCAAAACAAAGAGGGGGCTTTGCCCTGCCAGACTTAAAGTTGTATTATGAAGCCGCAGCGTTCTGCTGGCTAAAAGACTGGCTACTTCTTGAGGACACTGATGTGTTGGATCTGGAAGGGTTTAACAATGCTTTTGGATGGCATGCATATTTATGGTATGACAAGGTTAAAGCAAATAAGGCCTTTAAGAACCATATTGTCAGAAAATCATTGTTTAATGTCTGGACAAAATATAAAGACTTGCTGGAAAATAAAACACCAAGGTGGCTTTCACCTTTGGAAGCCAAGGCCCGAAAAAGACCCAATATGGAGGCTAAATGGCCAAAATATTGGGAAATATTAGAAAAGGATGGAGACAATTGGAAATTGCAGAGTTTGGAGAAAATGAAAGACAAAGTGCGAGATTGGTTACATTACGCTCAGATTAAAGAAGTTTTTAAAAATGATAAGAAACTAGGGTTCCAGGTGGAGAAATCGAAATTAGAAACAGAATTGTTAGAACCAAAGATTAAGGTACTTTCAAGGATGTATAACTTGCTGTTGAAATGGAATACACAAGATGAAACGGTTAAATCGGCTATGATAAGGTGGGCACAGGACATTGGGCATAATATCATGTTTGAGGACTGGGAGAGGTTGTGGAGCAATGGATTGAAATTTACTGCATGTAACGCTCTGAAAGAAAATGTAATGAAAATGATTTATAGATGGTATATGACCCCAGTCAAACTTGCCAAAATTTACCACCTGTCTGATAATAAGTGTTGGAAATGCAAAGAGTGCGAGGGAACGTTCTTCCACCTCTGGTGGACTTGCCCTAAAGTGAAGGCGTTCTGGGAAATGATTTATAATGAACTAAAAAAGGTATTTAAATATACCTTCACTAAGAAACCAGAGGCTTTCCTTTTGGGTATTGTCGGCCAAGGGGTGGCAAAGAAGGACCAGACATTCTTTATGTATGCAACAACAGCAGCAAGGATACTTCTCGCAAAACATTGGAAAACTCAAGATCTACCCACACTGGAAGAATGGCAGATACAACTGATAGACTACATGGAACTGGCTGAAATGACCGGCAGAATCCGTGACCTGGGAGAAGAGAGGATTGAGGAGGACTGGAAGAAATTTAAGAACTATTTACAAAAGTATTGTAATTTGAGTGAATGCTAAACAAGATGCTAGATCAAAATAACTGAGCACCACTAAATTTAGAAGTTTTTTAAGAAAATAAGTAAGACTGTGAAATTTAGCTTCTTTTGAGAATTATAAGATTATGAAACATAGAAGGGATATAAGAATTTAAATAAGATGATAAATTGCTGACAAAATGTTACAATGATGAAAATGGGAGCGGGAGATGTGAGGAAGTCCAAAGAAAATGTGAAAATATGTTAAGATCAATGTTACATTGTTTACTATGTTTATCTTTATTGTAAAATTTAATAAATTGCTTTAAAAAAAAGAAAAAAAATAGATTCTGAGTTGTCTTCACTGTGAGGTAACAATGTGCATCACAGTGGAACAATGTAGAAGTCCCAAAAGAAAGAATGATTACAGCCAATATCTGTTGTTTCACACACACACACACACACACACACACACAGAGAGAGAGAGAGAGAGAGAGAGAGAGATGGAGCCATGTTCAGTGGATAAAAGGCACTCCAGGCCATTGATGTTTCAGTATCTAGAAGCAGCCCCCTCTCTAGCTCCAAATGAGATCAAATGGGATTATTACCGCACCATCTGTCAGAGGCTAAAAGAGAACCAGGAGTACCCACGAACATCTTCACTGTCTTGTTGCTTATTGTTGAATTCAGCAGCAGCTCACTTCAAAAAGAAAAAGATGATTTGAAAACCAGCAGTTGCTGAAGACTAGTTGCCACATACAGCTTCCTTCATCCGTGAGAAGCTTTTTCACAGTTAGAAGGACTGTCCCAAGGTGACTAAGTCAGGTGAGCACAAAGGCACTAGAATGCACAAATCAAGAGCAGGCCAGACAGCCCTTTCTCTTTTTATGTGCCTCAGTCCATTCCAGTCTTATCCGCCGACGCAGACATAAACATCGTCACCAGTCACTTCATTTCAGATATTTGGCTTCTGTGTCCATGATAAATAACCTAATAAAGATGAAGTGCAAGGCTAAAGCTAACTTAGTCCCTGTGGAACGCCTTCCCATCAGATGTCAAGGAAATAAACAACTACCTGACTTTTAGAAGACATCTGAAGGCAGCCCTGTTTAGGGAAGTTTTTAATGTTTGATGTTTTGTTGTGTTTTTAATATTCTGTTGGGAGCCACCCAGAGTGGCTGGGGAAACCCAGCCAGATGGGCGGGGTATAAATTCTTATTCTTATTCTTATTCTTCTTCCCTCACAGACAAGCTTTCAGGGGCCACATGCTAGTGATGGGTAGGGAAAGAGAGAAAAGTGAGCAGAGCAACAAATGCATCCCTTATCTTTGTATATTGCTGCCACAGTCAGAAATTTCTATGCATCCACATGCACCTCCATCCTCTCTCCGAGCAAGCAAGAGGCATTATCAGAGTTCAAGGGCACATTCCAGCCAGGAATCCATCCCTGGTCTTGCCTAATGTCCTGGACTGGTAGGATGCAGAGGAATGGTGGAAGGTACCAGGGGAAGAAGGCTCAGGGCCCGGGGAATGGCGGTGGGACAATGATGAATGGTCAGAGGGAAAAGACTGGGAAGATAGCTGAAGCTAGTTGGTAGCTGAAGCGGTAACAGGGCTTAGTTAGAAGGGAGAGTCCGTGGTAGAGAGAAGTCCAGAATCAGTAGTGGAAGTGGAAGCAGGAGAGTGGGATGAGGGAAGCCAAGAGGCAGAGATGAGGCAGGCTGGTAAAGAAGCAGAGGGGCCTCTCCCTCCTGCTGCAATAAGCTCCCCTTCTCCCTGGGCTCCCAGGACCACAAGAGGCATGCAGCAGGAGGAGCAAAGGCAGGCACACCAGTGCAGTCTCAGATTGCTTGGGAAAGACACGGCAGAGAAGGAGACTTAGGCAGCTCTAGCTGCATGCCTTGTATCTTATTTCCAGCTGATGAAGACTAGTACGAAACAGTAGTATCATTCTGGAGACACTGTCCTTTTGAGGCTTTTGAGATGTCTTCTGTTGAAACTTTTGAAAGACTATTGTGAGACTGTCCTTAGAAATCTGTTTTGGAACACACGGCTTGACGGTCCTCGCTTCCACTCTGTTATATTGTACATATGAATTTTGACTGACTCATTCCTACAGTTTGAATGATATCATTATTCTATTATATATTCTCTACTAACAATTAGCCTACATGTTGTGTTTGTATTGTTGTGATTGGTGCTTATTAGGCCTGGCACTCCTGTGCAGATCCTGTTTCTTCTAATGAAGAGTTAACTTCACTTACTCTGTGTCATTTATTGCTGGCTTGCTCCTGACACCTAAGGCCACCTAGTGAGTTTGTGGCAGATGCAATATTCGAAATGGGGGCTTCCTGATTTGTAGCTCGGGTTCTTTAGCCAGTACTCTGCATCACCTCTGAACATATGGCGTTTAATGAAATTTCCCTCTTCTAAAACAGGCTTTGCACTGACCACCTACGGCCCTGTTCTCTCTTGGGCTGCTGGTGCAGGTGAGGGAATAAGGAGATTTAATGAGTAGCTTAAATTATTGTCAAGGCATGGAAATCCAAGGAGCTGCATTATATTTTGCTAGCAGCAAGTAGTAAGTGTTTAAAATCAGGATCTGAGAGAGTCATGTGAAATGTGACGTGCTATTATTAACAGAAGGAATTTCAATGAGAAAGAGATGTTTCTTGAGTGGTACTTGCTTGCTACTTACCTAGCTCAACAGCATCTCATTTTGATCAAAGCGCTTTGGCAGTGAAACAGAAAGAGAATAGTCTTTTAGAAGAACATCTGTGAGATTTTTCATAATTTGACAGGCCTCCCCCATATTTGCTCCTCCTTAAGCCCAGTGGGACCAGTCTTTAGCCAATACTAGAAGCTTTGGGAAAATTAAAAGAGCTACAGAAATGAGAACTGTATGACTCGTTCAGCTTGATGAGAAACGGAACTGACAGTGAAGTCTAGATCTGATTTCACTTGAACAAGTTAAAGTAATTAATCTTAATTGAAACTGAAATAAATGGAATAGGTTAAGGCTTCGTTTATATCTTATGGGGAAAAGCAGAATTGGAGATGTACTATGTTTAAAAACAGTCCATTACAACAAGAGGGGTTTGAGGAAGACATAAAACAGAATGTATCCCGTTATGAAGTATTAATAATAATAATAATAATTTATTATTTATACCCCGCCCATCTGGCTGGGTCTCCCCAGCCACTCTGGGCAGCTCCCAGCAGAATAATAATAATAATAATAATAATAATAATAATAATAATAATGCAATAAAACATCAAACATTAAAAACTTCCCTAAACAGAACTGCCTTCAAATGTCTTCTAAAAATCAGAGTTCCTTGACATCTGATGGGAGGGCGTTCCACAGGGCGGGTGCCACTACCGAGAAGGCTCTCTGCTTGGTTCCCTGTGACCTCACTTCTCACAGTGAGGGAACCACCAGAAGGCCCTAGGAGCTGGACCTCAGTTTCTGGGCTGAACGATGGGGGTGGAGACGCTCCTTTGGGTATACTCGGCCGAGGCCGTTTAGGGCTTTAAAGTTTGAAGCAAACAATATAACTACTTAATCTTTATTGATGGACCCTTTAGAGATGTTCTACACATTGTAGAATCTGACACGGCAGAGTTAGGTAGAATTCAAGGTTGTGCCGCTTTGAAGTGTAGCCGAATGTTCACGTGTGCAAATTGTTTTATGCATTTAGGCAATTCGCTTATTCAGGAAGAGGGCAAGGATTTCTTTACTTAAAAGAAATGCAAGAGAGCAGTCAAAAATATGATTCTCCCACCCACACCTGCATTCTGAAGTGGTACAGGTCAGAACTCTACTGCAACTGTCTATTGTGCAATACATAGATCAAATCAAGGTTAAATGACTAAAATAGGAAGAAACCTTGAAATATCAACTGGTAGAGCACATTATAAATAACTGCTTTGTTACTTGTCTTTAGCTTGATTCTTCCCTCTGTCTCACTGCCTTTCAGCTCAGCTCAGATAATTTCTAAAACTAATTTTGGAGTTGGCGTATTCATGTTGGGTTTGCTGCAGCTTTGAGTTTGTGGCATAATTTTCTTAGAGGTCACTGACATGCATTGATTAAAGTGCCACGCAGATGAAATATTGATGCAGTCATATTATTAGATCAGAGCTCTTTTTGTAGTGTGATTTAATCAACGCACACATAAAATTGTGCGGACATGCATATTGCTTAAATCGCAATACAAAAAGGAATTTTTTTTATGCAATTAAGTAATCACAGCAAGCTTGCTTTCAAAGTGGAGTTTTATCCCATACACATTTACCTGGAAGCTCCAGTAATTGCAATTCAGCTTGCTTCTGAGTAGATATGTATAGGATTGTGCTGTTCATCAATGTGCATATGCACTAGCAATCTGTAAGGAAAAGAAAACACAAACACTGCAGTTAACTATGTCTACACAACCATCTTAACAGCACAGAGAATGGCTAAGAGTTGACTCCTCAGTGCCTTTTTCACACGCAAGGTATGGTGCTTAGGAGCACCAAAATCCAGTTTTAGGAGGAGGCAGGGGTACAGGTATTTCATAAGCACCCTTAGCTAAGTCTAGTGATGTATAGTCACTACTCCTTTGTGACTGCAGAATGAGAAATTCCTTGAACCATTTGAGCTTTCAGTGTCAGAGATGTGCTTGATTTCTAACTGTTTCCGCAATGTTAAATAAACAGATCTCAGTTTTTCTCTCTCTGCAACCTTTTCTCATTTATACACTGAGATTCCCAAACTGCTTCTCTGGCTAATCTGAGAAAAACTGCTAACTAGCAAAGCTTTTCTGCGGCTTCTTCTCAAATGAGAACTTCCATTTGCAAGTACTATGTGGAGGTTTAGATCAACATGTCAATATGTGGATTAGACTTCTGGAGAGCCACCGTATGCTCATCTTGCTGCTAGTGGTTTGTGAAGGCTGCTCTGAATCTGACTTCTTAACTTGATCTGAGTTAATGTATTATGGTAATTAGACAAATGCTAACTGCCTCGCTGTCACGTGAGCTGGCAAAGCTATTACAAGAAGCCCTAGACCTCACTGTTAGCGCCAGAGATAGCTGGCCTCTTTCCTTCTGCACTCACAATGACCTTGATGGGAATCGCATGAGAACCCAGCAATGCACAATCTACTTTCACCATCTCTCTTAGCACTTTAAAGCTGTAGCAATTCTTTCAAGCTGGTTACCCTTCAGCAAACGTTTTGGCAAACTGTACACTCAATAAATATGACACAGTAGCTCCCTGATACCAGGCACACCAGCATTGTACTTGCAATAGGGCTAAATCAGGCTACCTATCATGCTTATGATTTACTTAGGAGACACATCTTTAAGCCAGGGATGGGGAACCTAGGACCTTCAGATGCTGCTGAACTACAACTCCCATCAGCCCCTTCAAGCCTGGCCAATGGCCAGGGATAATAGGAGGTGCAGTTTAGCAAACTCCGGAGGGTTGCAGATGCCTCCCCTGCTCTAAGTGATTTATAAATGAAATAACAAATAAATAAATAAAAACACTGAAATATGCTCAGAGTCGAGAGTGGATTTCATGCTCTTTGTTCAGCTCATAGTGGTGAGGAGGAATGAATGTTTCCCCAAAGTATCTGCTTTATATACATTATTTACACAATGGGCTGCACGTGATTGGCTAATTCAGGAATTCTACTGTAGGCCAATCAGGTTGTGGATTCACTTCCATCTGGAGCTGGATTGGGTGGCTCCTGCAGACCAATCATACTGCTGCATTGTTCTAGGACCAATCAGACTGCTGCATTCTGAATCCTATTGTTCTAGGACCAATCAGACTGCTGCATTTTGGATCCTATTCAACTCAGTACATAACAAACACCATATAAGCCATCACTGCCATCACAGAAATGGTGCCCTTTGCCAGTTATGTCAGACTCAAACAGTGAGGCTTGGGCCCGTTACATCTACCTCCCTGAAGCTCAGCACTGGCACCCCACAGGGTTCTGTGCTGATCCCCTACCTGTACTCATTGTATACATATGACTGTATTTCATCTGATCCATCCACTGCAGTTATCAAGTTTGCAGATGATGCTACCTGTAATGGGTCTAATTACAGGTGGAGATGAATCAGCGTATAGGGAGGAGGTTCAAAAAGTCTCCACATGGTGCCTAGAGAACAACTTGCACCTAAATATCAGCAAGACAAAGGAGATGGTGTTGGACTTTCGGAGGAAGAGAGGGGAACTAGCCCTGTTGTATATGGGGGGGGGGGTTGTGTGGAGAGAGTCTCTTCCTTTAAATTCTTGGGAGTTTACCTTGGTGAAGACCTCACTTGGAAAGACAATATAACTCAGGTGGTTAGGAAGGGCCAAAAGAGACTCCATTTCCTCAGGGTCTTGTGAAAGAACAATGTTAAACAACAATTGATGACCTCCTTCTACCGGTCCACAATAGAAAGTGTCCTCTCATATTGTATCACGGTGGGGTACGTTGGCTTGACAGCCACAGACAGAAAGTCTTTACAGAGGCTGGTGAACACAGCCCAAGATATCATGGGCTGTCCCCTGAGCTCGCTAGATGACATCGCAAGGGATCGTTGCCTTAGGAGAGCGAGAAAAATTCTCAGGGATGATTCACACCCCGGCCAGCACCTCTTTAATCTTCTACCCTCGGGCAGGAGATATAGAAGTATAATCAGGTGTACCAACAGGCTAAAAAACAGTTTCTATCCGTGGGCTGTTGGGCTGCTGAACGGGAAATAATATAGTGCAACTGACTTTTGGGGTTGTTGTGTTTTGCAACAAGCGCACAGAGTGCAATGAGATTGAGTGTTTGTGGGGGGGGGGGGCTCGGTTAATTTCATTGCACACAGGTTATACATTGACAATAAAGGTATTATTATTATTATTTTATTGAAAGACATCTTCATCATTGCAGGATAGCTTGGTTGGTAAATGCACAAGACACTTAATGTCAGGGTTGTGAGTTAAAGCCCCACATTGGACAAAAATGACAGCATTGCAGAGGGTTGGACTAGATGATTCTTGTGGTCCCTTCCAGTTCTAAAATGCTATGATTGCAAGAAGATAAAACCAGAGAGTAAAAAAAACCACACTCAAAACATAGAGAAAAACAACAACAACAATCAGTGGTAGCCCAGAATCACAGACAGGCCTTCTCTGGATTTGCCTGGGAGATACGTATGCAAGGGATAAATACAGTATGTGGGAGCCTTGCACACAGGGACTTGTGGGAAGCTAAGGGAATAAGCAGGCAAGCTTAGCTGCAGCAAGTGCAAGAACTTGTGTTTTCAGCTATGCACAATTTTGTAATACATATTTTTAGAGATTTAGTGTGTAGTAAGGTCAGTTCGAAAGCACGTCAAAGTGCAAGCAGATAAATAGGTACCGCTCTGGTGGGAAGGTAAACGGCATTTCCGTGCACTGCTCTGGTTCGCCAGAAGCGGCTTAGTCATGCTGGCCACATGACATGGAAGCTGTACGCTGGCTCCCTCGGCCAATAAAGCGAGATGAGCGCCGCAGCCCCAGAGTCGGCCATGACTGGACCTAATGGTCAGGGGTCCCTTTACCTGTTTAAGGTCAGTTGTGGACAACAGCCATAGACATTGTTAGACACCCCACCCTTGTGTTATGCTCACAGAATCCCCAAATCCCTCCTTGTATGGAGTGCTCAGAATGAATACATAGGGCATCTATATGTGCATTTTGTTTACTTTTTAATGTGAATTCTACATTATACTTTCTTGACCATAGCTGTATCATTCTGAGAAGTGGCTGTGAAATTCACATCTGTTACCTATTCTGTGTAAATTATCTGAATTTGTGCAAGTAATTCAGCACAAGACGACATTTTTTCAAGAATATATTCCTGCAGGGAATCTTTAATATGTGGTCAGTTTTCACCTCTTTGACTAGCAATTTGGGATGAATTCCAACATTTATAAAGTAATGGATATCCCCATACTAGATTTGATATTCACTCCCTCAAAAATCTTGTCCTTAATCCAGATATTTTTAAAAGTATTACAAAACCAGTGCATCACATACGTAGTTTTTAAATAAGAGCAATCAATTATTCTAACACACACACAAAATGTATTTTTCATTGGTGCATTAAATATCCAAATAATCTTCTCAATTCACTTCAGTAAATCATAATGTCTACCCAGCTATATTTAATAGCTCTGCTATACCTATACGGGGGGTGGGTAGTTATAGCCATATATGTTACTAATCTTCATTCTCTCTTTTCTATATGTAATATAAGAACAGAGTAATTCAAAGGGTGGGGTCAAATGTCAATGTACCACCTTTTTCAATACTCTACTGAATGAGGGATGTGGGTGGTGCTGTGGTCTAAACCACTGAGCCTCTTGGGCTTGCCGATCGGAAGGTCAGGAGTTTGAATCCATGTGATGGAGTGAGCTCCCGTTGCTCGGTCCCTGCTCCTGCCAACCTAGCAGTTCGAAAGCACATCAGTGTGAGTAGATAAATAGGTACTGCTGTGGCCGGAAGGTAAACGGCATTTCCATGCACTCTGGCACTCATCACGGTGTCCCGTTGCGCCAGAAGCAGTTTCGTCATGCTGGCCACATGACCCGGAAAGCTGTCTGTGGACAAATGCTGGTTCCCTCAGCCTGAAAGTGAGATGAGCGCCTCACCCCATAGTCACCTTTGACTGGTCTTAACTGTCCAGGGAACTTTTACCTTTTACCTTTACCTGATTGAGGACAGAGTGATATTCTTCTTCCCTCTTCGCCATTCCAGGCTTTTTTCCGAAAACAGCTTTTCTGGGAGGGCTGGTGTGCATTTCACCCTGTTTTGTGTGGGTGAGAACTGAGAAGGTTATAGGTCATAGAATCATAGAATCATAGAATCATAGAATCATAGAATCATAGAGTTGGAAGAGACCACAAGGGCCATCGAGTCCAACCCCCTGCCAAGCAGGAAACACCATCAGAGCACTCCTGACATATGGTTGTCAAGCCTCTGCTTAAAGACCTCCAAAGAAGGAGACTCCACCACACTCCTTGGCAGCAAATTCCACTGTCGAACAGCTCTTACTGTCAGGAAGTTCTTCCTAATGTTTAGGTGGTTGTGTCCATGTCTTTCCCTGCTCCATCTCCAGCACATTTGCCTCTACAGTGGTGTTGTTGTTTAGTCGTTTAGTCGTGTCCGACTCTTTGTGACCCCATGGACCAGAGCACGCCAGGCACTCCTGTCTTCCACTGCCTCCCGCAGTTCATGTTGGTAGCTTCGAGAACACTGTCCAACCATCTCGTCCTCTGTCATCCCCTTCTCCTTGTGCCCTCAATCTTTCCCAGCATCAGGGTCTTTTCCAGGGAGTCTTCTCTTCTCATGAGGTGGCCAAAGGATTGGAGCCTTGGCTTCAGGATCTGTCCTTCCAGTGAGCACTCAGGGCTGATTTCCTTCAGAATGGATAGGGTTGATCTACAGTGGTACCTCGGGTTAATAACTTAATTCATTCTGGAGGTCTGTTCTTAACCTGAAACTGTTCTTAACCTGAAGCACCACTTTAGCTAATGGAGCCTCCTGCTGCCGCCGCGCCTCTGCTGTGCGATTTCTGTTCTCATCCTGAAGCAAAGTTCTTAACCCGAGGTACTATTTCTGGGTTAGCGGAGTCTGTAACCTGAAGCGTCTGTAACATGAAGCATCTGTAATCCGAAGTACCACTGTACTAATGTTACAGCTCCAGCATGTGTTTGTTTATTAATTTTATATCCTGTCCTTCACCCCAAAAGAGCCCAAAGTGGGAAACACACAAACGACAAAACAATTAAAACACCTTAACGATATCTTGACAATAATTCCAATACAGATGCAAACCAAGAAATTCCTCTACTTTGAAGGATGGTTGAGACAGGAAG
Source organism: Podarcis pityusensis (assembly GCF_964106645.2). Taxonomy (NCBI): domain Eukaryota; kingdom Metazoa; phylum Chordata; class Lepidosauria; order Squamata; family Lacertidae; genus Podarcis; species Podarcis pityusensis. The sequence continues at coordinate 121,224,357 of NC_138028.1, read as the reverse complement.
GTTTTCAGTAGGCTTCACCCAAAAGACAACAGACAGCAAGTATCCACCAAGCATGGCTGCTGAATATCTATCTTTCTGAAGTTGGTGAATAAAATTAAACATTTTGTGGTTGTTTTCCCATCCATCGCAGTACTGCAATTGGTCCAGAGTTGTATATGAATAAGTCATACATGGAATAAGCACATTGAAATTAATGGGCTAAAGTTAGCTACATCCATTTATTTCAATGAGTCTACCACCTCTGAGTATGATTTAGATGAATATAACCCACAGACCATATAGGTTTAAACAAGTATGAATTGTACAAGATTTGTCATTGTACAGAAATTGGATCTTCTTCGGGACTGATAACTCTGAGATGCCTGTAGACACAGATCTTCTTTTGCCAAACAATTGAGATAAATGCTTTGGCTTGTCTTCATCATTCATTCTTGTATTTAAGGAAATATATTTTTGGTGTCACTGAAATCTTGCTGAAAGTGGCCTGGCAACTTAAAATGAGCATGAAATACGTCCTAAGTAGAACGAGAGAAAGAATGCAAAACTAATCAACAGGGACAATTAAACTGTATTGTTCTTTGCTGTCTGGAAATGATAGTCAGTGTATTTGTGGCGTTTTACCATCTCCACATGTATGTATGTATGCGTATATAGTAAATCAAAACGAACGGCATGTTTTTGTGATAATTATAAATAAAGAAAGCTTGATGTATAAGTTTATCCATATGGCAACCATTCTTTTCCCATGCTGGTTAACCAAGAAGATTCTTTGTAGTAATGGTAAACTTCTACCTCCCCCCAAATGGCCAAGATTCTTGAGACACTTAGTAAGTGTTGCCATATATCCTTTTTCCCCCAGGACAAGTCCTCTTTTTCATGGGTAAAGGCATCATAGTGATCCATAGTTAAAAGTAGAAGTTGGCAAATGTGTCTTCTTTTTTGCTCTTCAAAATATGGCAGGCCTGCACTTGGGACCACTGCTTAGTGGTAAACATGTGTTCTGGATTCAGAATGCCCAGATTCGGTCACTGACATTACTTTGTAGGATAGATGAATCACCCTGTTTCCAGTCCATGCTATGTTTGCATGTGTTAACCCATAGACCCATTCATTTGTGGTTGGTTTGTTTTTAATTTAAAAAAATCCACATGGAAATTCATTTTTCTTTTATATGGAAATAAGAGGCCTTCCATATATAGATGGTCTGGGTGTGGATTAGAAGCTTTCTCATTACAGTGGGCAAAATCAATTTGGAGTTGTCACTAGGGATAGGGAAGAAATTCAATTCTGTGCACATCTATGGGGGAGCCTACCAACGTTGCACTTTTTGGAACAATACGTGAACTGAAACACAGCCATCTATTGAAAATTGTACTGAATCTTGCAGAACAGTTCTCCAGCCAAGTAGTGTGTACAAAGATGTTTAAACTGGTGTAACGCATGCATAAAAAAGCATGTACTTGTGCAAATAACAGCCAAAATGCATCATATTAGGTACATTTGCGTATAAGAGCATAAGGAATAATTTGCACTAAAATACTGGTAACTTTTCATAAGTTGTTGTTTGCTTTTAAAGCAAAGTGAGGTGGAAATGTGGAGAACTGAAAAATTATTATTATTATTATTATTATTATTATTATTATTATTAGAATTTATATACCGCCCTATACCCGGGGGTCTCAGGGCAGTTCACAGAATTAAATCAAGATATAAAACCACAAAATACCTAATAGAAATAAAACCAACAACCCAATAGCCCCCCTCCCCCCAAAAGACACATTTTAAAAGGGCATAGGATGTAAATCAGATCATCCAAAGGCCTGGTTAAAAAGGAACCTTTTTGCCTGGTGCCTAAAGGTGTATAATGAAGGCACCAGGCGAACTTCCCTGGGGAGAGCATTCCACAGATGGTGAGCCACTGCAGAGAAGGCCCATTCTCGTGTTGCCACCCTCTGGACCTCTTGTGGAGGAGGCACACGAAGAAGGGCCTCAGAAGATGATCTCAAGGTCTGGGTAGGTTCATATGGAAAGAGGCGGTCCTTGAGGAATTAAGCTTGGGGAAATGAGCATTGTTTTGGGGCACTGTGTTCTTGCACAGGTCATGTGACTCGTGCAGGAGCGCAGCCCTGAAAAACGCATGTCCCAGTTTTCCGCTGGGACATGCTGGAGGGTATGCTAGTAAGTTTTAGTCATCATCACTACATGTTTAGAGTGTTTTATTTTCAGGCTCCTGTTAGCTCCCCACCACCCACAGTACTTTCCCCCACCGTTTTCCTCTCCTACTTTCTCTGGTGAAATGAATCAAGGAACATAAAATAGTAGCCAATCAGCTAGCACCAGCCCAAGTCCTATTTTTCAACTTTCAGACAGCACAGCTTAACAACCACTGCCATATTGTTTCATTACATGTGCCCAAATATACACTCAGTCACTTCAATGCCCAAAACAAGTTGGCTTTTATATCAGTTACTCCTATTGACTGGCTCAAAATGTGCATGCAAAACTCATATCACTCGCAAAAGACTTATTCTGGCCAGCTTGTTTTATTCTCTTCCTAACCCTCCTATTTTGAACTGCCCTCTCTCCTTTTCAGAGGAAAATGTCCAACTTCAGCAATCAAAACAGTGAACAATATTATATCTTTCCCAGACTTTTTATCCATCTTCAGTTGGAAAATGTGTTTCCCTATCAGAATGAGATCAACAGCAGTAAGAATTTCCATCCTCCTGAAAGAAAAAGCTGAGCCTAATTAGTGAACTCAAACCCAACCAAAAAAGCATTTCCAAAATGGAGACTTTCCAGGGGGGATGGTTTCAATTAAAATGAGAGAGACATGTTATCTGGAACAAAGTTGCAGATGGGGGAAAGCAGTGCAACGACTAGATGGGAAAGATGGTTCTTCATTTCTATGCACAAGTTAAGTGCATAGGAATTTCACCTGCTTTTCCTGTCAGGTAAATCGACTAAACTGAGGCCCAGGGCCCAAGGCTTGGCCATCACAGTGTTGACATTTCATGACTATTTGCCATGGCATGAAGAAAACCAGCCACACAATGTGGTGAATTGAAAGCATGAATGATAGTTTGCCTTGAACACCCATCTCCAAGAAGCAACTGTAACATGTGACCTAGCCCTTCTGGGATAAAGCTTTTTAACTGAAACAAACTCTTATTATAGGGTGATATTCTGTTCAGCTGCAAAACATTCTTCACGGTGTCCACGATTGGCCAAAATACACAGAGATTCCAATTGTGTGTGTATATATATTTGGGAGTATGCTCATTGACCTCATCTCTTCCATTGTGTTGCCAAAGGCCCATCCTATCAGCCTACCATGCTTTTAAGCTGAACTTCTGTAGTCGGGAGTTTGCCCTATTCGTGAATCATCCAGGCATCTGTATGAGTACTATAGTCTCCTCATTGCAGAAGCTCATCTTGAACGCATAAAGGGTTTGCAGCCAGGTACTGGGTGTTGCAAACCCAAGGGAGATGTGGGACCCATGAGCTCTTATCATTCACATGACTGAAATTGTATCGGAGGGGAGGAATGAAGAGGGTTTCAGCGGGCTGATATATGGTTTCATCAGAGTGAGCATGAGATTCTGGACAAGCTACCCACTGAAAGACGACGACAGAGGCCGGATGACTCAAACTGGTCTGCATAACCCCGGCTCGTGCTCTCAAGCCAGCTCCAATTAACAAATTGGAGAGCAAAACCAATGAGTTGTACTTACTAAAGGCTACTGGACCATCCTATGCGAATTGCTGCAGCTGCTCCTCAGCAAGAAGCACAGCAAAAGTGGGGGAATTGGAACAAACTGTGCATTGCTGTTGCAATGTGATTCTCTTTCATTATTCCAATACATCAAAGTAAAGATGCGGTTGATATAATGTTCTCCCGGTGTCCCTGCAGTGTAGCAAGGCACACACTAAAAATGGGTTTCTAGGTTTCCCAGGTGAGGGGGATGATGGGTTCAGGCAAATATGAAAACCCCTTTGTAGTGTATGGACTCAGGTCTTGGATGGCTCAAGGGTTGCAAATACAGTACTACTGTCGTACCTTGGAAGTCGAATGGAATCTGTTCCAGAAGTCCGTTCGACTTCCAAAACATTCAGAAACCAAAGCATAGCTTCTGATTGGGTTTCGATCGTTTGGGAGCCGATTTGTTCGGGAGCCAAGACATTCGAGATCCAAGGTACAACTGTATTACTTATCTAGCAAAATGTCGTTCATTAGTATTATGTATATGCAAGGTTTGGGTATTGCATGGACCTCTGCAGTCAACTCTGTGGTTTAACCCACAGTGCCACCCAATCAGAAGGTTGGCGGTTTGAATCCCTGTGACAGGGTGAGCTCCCGTTGCTCGGTCCCTGCTCCTGCCAACCTAGCAGTTCGAAAGCACATCAAAGTGCAAGTAGATAAATAGGTACGGCTCCGGCGGGAAGGTAAATGGTGTTTCTGTGTGCTGCTCTGGTTTGCCAGAAGCGGCTTAGTCATGCTGGCCACATGACCCGGAAGCTGTACACCAGCTCCCTCGGCCAATAAAGCGAGATGAGCGCCGCAACCCTAGAGTCGGTCACGACTGGACCTAATGGTCAGGGGTCCCTTTACCTTTACCTTTACTGCAGTCAATTGCACACAAAGGCACATTTGTACTCCCCCTGTAGTAGCTTTGTTAGCCAGGATTACCCAGTGTCATGACCAGAGGTTGGAAACTACTAGTGTAGTCTCAATGCAAGGCTTTCCTTTTTCTTTCCTGTACAACAAATGGCAACTACTTACTCATATTAGCGAACTTAAAGACGAAGGAGTTCTTAACCTCCTTCCTTCCCCTGGTCAACCTAGTGATTAAGAATCCAGCCCATTGCTATTCTGCCCTGGGTTCAGTGTCTAGAGTGCAACACAATGTTCTTCATACCATGGATGGATGGATGGAAAACCTCATAATTTAAAGAAGGGGTGGCCAATGAGTTGCCTGCCAGGTGTCGTTGGACTACCACTCCCATAATCCCTGATCCGTTGGCCATGCTTGCTGGGGCTGATAGTAGCTAAGAGTTCTACAACATTGGAGAACCTCAGCACTGGCTACTTCTGATTTCTGGCATGGCTTTCTCAGTTTCTTCACTTCTCTGGCTTTCACATTTTGTAATATTTATGGTATAGAGCAGCGGTTCTCAACCTTTGGGTCCCCAGATGTTGTTGGACTACAACTCCCATCATCCCTAGCTAGCAAGGCCAGAGCTCAGGGGTGATGGGAGTTGTAGTCCAACAACATCTGGGGACCCACAGGTTGAGAACCACTGGTATAGAGCAATCTTTTAGGAATCCTGGTATGGGAAAGAGTAAGGCGATTGAAGTAGATGGTTTTTAAGTCTATTGGGTTTCTCTAGGAATATTCCTGCAAGTCTATGGTTTTAAAGTGTTGCCAGACACTGGAACATATAAACAATGGGGAAGAAAGAGCCACAGAAATAATTCCATGTGATCTCCAGTAAGATAATATTTTTTTTTTTTACCAGCTACTGAACTGTTCAGCTTAGTCATATCTTAATCATATCCTGAATGAAGATGGTTGATCAACTTTACAAGTCTCCTTGCTTAAGTTCATTAGGACAGGGAACCAGTGACTCTTCAGATGCTGGTGAACTACAACTATGGACTATTTTTTTTACACACAGTGTATGTGCTTCATTATGCAGCAATTTCACCTCCCTTACTAAGAGCGTAGTTATAAAACAGCTTATAAACCAGCCTTTCTCAACCTGTGGGTCCCCAGATGTTGTTGAACTACAACTCCCATCACCCCTAGCTAGCAAGGCCAGAGCTCAGGGATGATGGGAGTTGTGGTCCAACAACATCTGGGGACCCACAGGTTGAGAACTTTCTGCCAGCATATTGTGAGGCAAACTATCCTCAAGGCAAGGAAAATGTACAACTTTCAAAATTGTTCTATAAATAAAAAACATATTTTCCTGCAGGCTTGTGTCGCTTAGTAAAGTTACTAAGGGCTCAGAATATAAATCTTTACAGATGTTCTGGGCAGGATTCAATAGTGGCAAGACAGGAATCTCCTCTTCGAACAAGTTCAAAATCTGGGTCTAACTTGTCATAGCAAACAGAATAAATAAATAAGATCAGCTTTTAGGCCAGAAAAGTATTTGAAGACTTGGTTTTCTGAGAAGGTGATTCATTTTGGTGGAGCTCTGGATAACTGCTGAGGAACTTACAAAGTAATCTTCCTTGTGTGTGCACAAATGTAAGCCAGAACATTACTGAATCCAGTCCTACAGTGAAATCATCCAGAAATGTTTTCTTCATGTCTTAAAAGTACCTATGATGATGCAGAAAGTGACTGGGCATCTTACAAAAATAACCACCAATAACAAAGCACAAAAAGAGCTTTACAAAATATAACAAAAAAACTACAGTAAAATAAAATCCAGCTTTAATTCTTTCAAAATATAATTTAAATTGAGCTTTCTCTGACAACACAAGATGATGCAGGAATTTTGCATATTGTTCTTTCAGGTGGCAAAAATACAACCTTGCTTGCTGTCCCTCTGTCTCGTGGGTCACCAGCCATTTTGGGTCAGCGGGTGCATTTGGAATGTTGCGAAAGTGCCATGGGTGCTAGTCACAAAATGGCTGCTGTGGCTAGAGGAGATGGGGGGCATTACAAAAATTGGCTGCCACATCTAAAAGGAGCACAAAAGGAGACAGGGTCACAAAATGGTGCAGATATTGCCCCTTTCAATGGAGGCAAAGCCACAAGAGGCAAGCATCGTAAACTCGTAAGAAGAGTTGATCTAAAAAAAAAAAGTTTCAGAAACTATAATAACCATAGTTAATAGTTGAAGAAAAATCTGCCAGACTTGGGTTGCTAGGAAAGACAGTATTAGGCTAATTTTATGCCAAGTTCATTGATTTTACAACAATTGCTTCCTCCCTTATGAGCCTGTTTGAGATCTGCACAGTCACTGATGGTGAGGTGTAGAGACAGAGCCATCTTAACCATAGGCGCCAGGGGTGCAAGGCACCCAGGCGCCAGGCTCTCAGGGGCGCCAGGCCAAGAGTCTGGGGCCTGAGAGTTGGAGTCCGGGGAAGAGCCCACCAGTTGGAGTTTGGGGCGGGAGCTCTGTGCCGTGAGTTTGGGGGTGAGTGAGCCAGTGAGGTGCTGAGGCGGCCAGCCAACTCCACCCTCCTGCATGCCTGGGATTGGCGTGGGCCATGGAGAGGCCCGTCCAGTGCACGCTGCTCACACCACAAGGCGCCTGGCTTTTCTCAGTCACCGACACTGACGCCTCGGGCTGGTTTGTTGCGCTGGGCTGAAGGGTGCGCCGGGCAGATCTTTGCACCCCGGCGCCGCATATGCTTAAGACAGCCCTGTGTGGAGACAATGTCTCCTTGACCTCCCGACAGGTGAGTCATTGCTGCTTGCAGGGATGAGGTCAGCACTGTGCAAATGCACTGATGGAGCCAATGAGATAATTCTTCCAGTGCCTTTGCACAGTGCTGACCCCCGTTCTGCTTTGCCCCTCCCACCCTGCCTCCTGGCAAGCAGCAGCGACCCACCTGTTAGGAGGTCAGGTAAGCAGCGCTGCTCCACCTCACCATCTGCTACTGGATCTGTGTCCAATTATCAGACCCTTCCTCCTTGTTGCTTCGCTGACAGGAGTGTTACTTATGCAGACAAGAGAGACGGGGCCATTCCAGCTGTGGTACCTAAACAATGGAACAGCCTCCCAATAGAAGTTCATCAGTCTTCCCCTTCGCCTGTCTCCATCTCAAACATCTTTCCAGATGGCTTTTATTCCAGCAGGCCTCTTTTTAAGCTGAGACTTTGATCATATTTATCTCCTGTTGTCTTTATGGTTTTTTATGATGATGTATTTCTGCTGTTTGTTTTATTAGGTAATGTTTGTAATATTTTCTTTTCTTCTTCAATCTGCAAGCTACCTTGAGTTTTATTTTATCATAGAAAGGCAACCATGAACACTGGCTACGAGTTTTCACTCTCCATATCTATAAGACTGATGAGGGTCTAGCTCTGTTTATGGTTCCATCTTTCAGTTTGATTTGCTTTCTTTCTTTCTTTTCTCCTGGGGGGTTTCTTCTGTTTCATCTCAGCCTGTCATCCCAGCATGTGAATTCAGGTCAAGCAGCTGCGAGCAGCTCTCTCTCACACAAACACCGTGATAGGCTTAATGTCTGACAGACATCTCTTGCAGACTAACAAATTCACATATTAACATACCCTCTTGCCTGAAACGAAGAGTTGTACATTTAATATTGCTGTGCAGTCCACTGTGGAGTTTGCCTGCAAATATAGGCTACTCCAAGCCTTTTAAAAGTATGTCAGTGTGCCCATATGAGTCACAAAAATAATAGATATTGACATTTTTTGTAGAGCTGAAACAATATAGCCATTGTAGGAGTTACCCTGTCGTATTTGTGGGGTGGGAGGCGTAAACATACATGCACACACATGAACAAAAGGTGTCATGGGCTGTGAAGATGCTCGAACTCAGGACGAAAGGGAGAAATGTGCTAAGAGGAAGGCACACTTGGCAAACCTTCACTGTGATCAACTCCCCCCCGGAAACCTATGTCCCCACTGTGGAAGGACATGTGGATCCAGAACTGGCCTCCACAGTCACTTACGGACTCACTATTAAAACCGTGTTCATGGAAGACAATCTTACTCAACTACAAGTGATCGCCAAAGAGAAGATTGGATTCCAACTCCCATTAGCCACATTGACCAATGGTCAGGGATACTGTGCATTGTCATCCAACATCTGGAAGGCTGTTAACTCCCCATCCCTTCTTTAGAACATTGGCATCTCAGAACAACATTGTTAATTTCCTTATAAAGAACCAGTTTTTCTATGCATGGGGAACCATAATTGTTAGCCCATTTTTATTTCTTTTCTAGATAAGGAAGGAATTCTTTTAAATATTATGTTTCTTGGAAGGGGAAAACATTTAGCTGGCTTGTTGGCAGTGTAAAAGAAAGCACTTATATATGACTTGGATTCACTATGCATAACCTTCTGTCCTTTGGCTTGTCTTCGCTTACTTGGAAGCACCTTAGCTAAAACATCTGTGGCCATGGAAGTTATCTTAAATATAATTCTGAATGAGAAGAAACAAAACATTTAACCTTCTAGCGACTGCTGTTGCATCAGCTCTGTCTAGAAAAAGGGTTGCCGGCCCAGTGCCTGTGGCTGCCAAGCAATTAATTAACAGCAATTAATTGCACAAAGCAGAAGGAAGTAACATGTGAGCCACTGCTTGGTTTATGCAGCAATAATGAAATATGAGCATTGCCTTCTCAATACTCATGGCCTTCATCGGCAGCTTCAGGAAGGCTTGCTAGCTGCAGGTTAGCTCAACTTTTTCCGTTTGTTTCATGCCCTCCCTATCACACCTACTGATGCTGAAGAAAAATCGCCATCTACATTATCAGAATACCTATTAAATGTAGCCAGGATACTGGGAGCTGCAGTGATTATAATATGTAAATGAGATATATCTTATTTGAGGGGCATGGGTAATCAAAATCATCCAGGTTTTTGTTTTTATTATTATGGATTCAATAAGGAGCAGTTTGGAACACAAAACGTGAGATGGAGCTTTCAAGTCATGTTAAAGCTCAGTCTGTGGAGTTCCGGGTCCCTTTGTGATTTTATTTCACAAGACAAACATGGAATGGACTGGATTGCCTGTTTGTTTAAAGAGCAGCACGGGAAGTTTTCAGAAGTGAGAGATGGATTTATTTCGGCACGTGGCTGCAGCCAAATTCTTGTACAGTTCATGGAATCAAATCTAGCTGTGGGATCCGTAGTCAAGTATAGAGCCCTAGTTTGACATCTCTACTCTATTCCTTTTCTTTTCTTTTTTAATGTATTTTTATTAAAGATTTTCTTGATTTACAAAGGTATGTGCAATGTCTCTCTCTTGTATTTTTTTCCACATAACACTTTTTTAAAAAAAACAAATCGGTTTCATTTGTTGAGACATCAGGAAGAATAGGGGGATCCTTTTCTGACTTAAAAATTGCACTGGTGCAGAAGATGGGGCCTTGGGTATTGGGGTCGTGCATTTGCTTTGTAATGAATGAAAAACTGAATTGCATAGGGCCCATTTGGCTTCATTTTCATTCTTTACTCAATAAATGCAAGGAGTAACACATGGTGTGCATTTTTAGCACTCCACTCATATGTGCTTGCCACATTTTTTGTGGGGGAGTGAAAGTACTGGCTGCCATTTCCCTTGGAAATTTTCTTTTACTGAAGGCAAAGGTTGCAATCGGTTTCAGACTTCAAAATTCCTAAGCATTTTGAAAGCAGTGGATCATGGCCAGTGTCTAGGAACTGTACTCCAGGTACCTATTAGCACCAACTGCCTGGTACACATTACCACTTCTCCTAAAAGATTTTTTAAAAAAGTTTTAGGGGTTTTCTATCTCTCTGTTAGATAAAGGGGATGTATGTAAACTATTCAATATAACTGCAAATGCAAGTTAAATATGTTACAGTTTGGTAAGAATAATTGCCTGTGATAAAAATGATTGCTGAAGATGCGCGGCAGAACAGGAATGTTCCTGCACTGCCAAATGCTAAGTAGGAAGTCAAAGCTCATACATTTCAAAGTGTTTTTTAATGATGGATTAGATCAATGCAATCCAGCATTTCAAATGTGAAAATATGTGCACTCATTTCACTTGTCATCAGTTGTGGGGGGTATAGCTCAGTAACACAGTCCAAATGTTAGTATTGCATATCTTAGTGAATTTAATCAGTTGTTTTATCAGAAAAAAAAATAAACTGGGATTTTAGCATCCCCCATCCTCAGCCTTTAATAAATTCACACTTGCCCAGTTAAACAAAACAATCAAATGCTATTCACAACCATGCACCACCGTTTGAATTACTATCCAACCCAAACTAAACAAGTTTCCTTGGAAAAAAACACTAATAAGGGGGAACTCACTCCTTGGGAAAGTGCATTGGATATGCATGTGATTGGGTTTGGTTTTTTTTTTGTCACATGGTCTTCTTCCTTTCACATCACATAGCCTGGAAAAGAGGAGGTTAAGGGGTGATATGATAGCCATGTTCAAATATATAAAAGGATGTCACATAGAGGAGGGAGAAAGGTTGTTTTCTGCTGCTCCAGAGAAGCGGACACGGAGCAATGGATCCAAACTACAAGAAAGAAGATTCCACCTAAACATTAGGAAGAACTTCCTGACAGTAAGAGCTGTTCGACAGTGGAATTTGCTGCCAAGGAGTGTGGTGGAGTCTCCTTCTCTGGAGGTCTTTAAGCAGAGGCTTGACAACCATATGTCAGGAGTGCTCTGATGGCGTTTCCTGCTTGGCAGGGGGTTGGACTCGATGGCCCTTGTGGTCTCTTCCAACTCTATGATTCTATGATTCTATGATCTGTTGCCAAAGGAATATGTGATATCATTCCATTTTTGAAGTCCAGACTTTGAAGTCTCGTGGCTGTCTCCAAGTCTTGTGGATGTCCTCCAGAAGTTGTTGGGTTACAAGTCCTACCATTCCTGACTATTGGTCATTCTGGCTGAGGCAGATGAAATTTGGAGTCTAGCAGCATCTGAAGAACCACAAGTTCACCATTCCTAGACTGCCATCCCTAGACGGATCTGGATAACCAGGAAAACCCATGCATAGAGAAGCTTGCTTTTCTGTATAAGTACCCTTTGCTTTGCAGAGTGCAAAACAATGATCATGTAAGATCATCATGTGTCAAGGACTGGCTGGATAAGGAGGAGTGGTGGAAGCTGCCTGACCAAGAGCTCCCCAGGGAAAGCACAGAGGGAGAGGAATTGGATCCTGGCTCCTGGGGGTGGGAAACTGGCCACACCCCAGAGGAGGGAAGTACTGGAGGCTGGGAGGTTGAAGAGGAGGAAACAGGCAGGTGCCCCAGCACAGAGCAGGGACAGAAATCAGGCTTGGTAGCTCCCCCATAGAGCCACCCCAAACAGGTTCTCTGCTGACAACCAGCAAGCCCCCCCATCTCCCAGAATGAGACGTCTGCTGCATGTTGCTGAGCAGAGAGCCAGGCAGCCACAGAGAGGGTCCTTGGGGCTCATGTAGACAGAGAGAGGGGCCTGATACAGAGGGCTAGGGAATGAAGGGGGAGTTGCAAGCCAGTCTGGGCAACTCCTTCATCTAGACAGGAGCAACCCTTAGAAGTCTCCATGTGTTCTCTGTTCTGCTTCCTTAATAAAATAACTAAGTTGGCCAGTGTTTCACTTTCCTTCTCTGATCTGTGAACGGCCTGTTCTCCTTGATGGCTCCCTGACATCATGGCAGTCTTCCCCAATCTTGGGTCCCCCGGTGTTGTTGAACAACAACCTCCATCTTTCTTGGCTAGTAAAGTATTGCACTTGGGCAAAAAAAATGAGAGGCACAAATACAAGATGGGTGACACCTGGCTTGAGAGCAGTACATGTGAAAAGGATCTAGGAGTCTTGGTTGACCACAAACTTGACATGAGCCAACATTGGCTAAAAAAGCCAATGCAATTCTGGGCTGCATCAATAGGAGTATAGCATCTAGATCAAGGGAAGTAATAGTGCCACTGTATTCTGCTCTGGTCAGACCTCACCTGGAGTACTGTGTCCAGTTCTGGGCACCACAGTTCAAGAAGGACACTGACAAACTGGAACGTGTCCAGAGGAGGGCAACCAAAATGGTCAAAGGCCTGGAAACGATGCCTTATGAGGAACGGCTAAGGGAGCTGGGCATGTTTAGCCTGGAGAAGAGGAGGTTAAGGGGTGATATGATAGCCATGTTCAAATATATAAAAGGATGTCACATAGAGGAGGGAGAAAGGTTGTTTTCTGCTGCTCCAGAGAAGCGGACACGGAGCAATGGATCCAAACTACAAGAAAGAAGATTCCACCTAAACATTAGGAAGAACTTCCTGACAGTAAGAGCTGTTCGACAGTGGAATTTGCTGCCAAGGAGTGTGGTGGAGTCTCCTTCTTTGGAGGTCTTTAAGCAGATGCTTGACAACCATATGTCAGGAGTGCTCTGATGGTGTTTCCTGCTTGGCAGGGGGTTGGACTCGATGGCCCTTGTGGTCTCTTCCAACTCTATGATTCTATGATTCTATGATCAGGGATGATGGAAGATAGGGCCCAAGAACATCCAGGGACCCAAAGTTAGTGAAGGCTGATCTACGGGAATGTGTTGAACTGTAGAACTCTTTAATATCATTCAAATGACGGTTCAAGGTTAATGTGCATTAGCAAAAACAGTGGAAAATTTCCTCTTATTTGTAGATCTTCCAATATGTGAAGAGTCATTTAAAGAAACAAGAATCAGCTCTAAGATAAACAGCTTTATCAGCTAGTGTCCTGCAGATGTAATGATGTTACATCTTCTCTGCAGACATACCCCATAAAGATATTTGGCAGTCTTATGTGCTGTCTGTGTCTTCTTAAACCCCAGCTGACAGTTCCACTTAAGTTGTACATGGAAGCAGAAAAAGGTCAGGTGCATTCTTAAGTAAAATCTGCGCCAATTTCCACTTAATAGATATATGAATAGGGGGAAATTTATGATGCAGATGTCATTATACCATGGCAGTTCTCTCAGTATTAAGAGAGTTATAAAATCAGGCATGGTCTTAGATGTCATCTCATATGTCTACTGCACACACAGAGGAAATTGTGGAAATGATAAAAATGAAATATAGGCTTGGAGACATGGTGTGCTATGTCTACAGGGGGGAAACTGATAGAGTTACTATTGAAAAGATTGCAGCATGAAATGAAGTTTATAAATAAGTAATTTGCCAACATATTGTGGAAAGCAAACATCCCGAGTTCTATTGGCAGGATTAAGACGAAATTGAATTCGGCATAAAAAGTCAACTATGACACTGTGTAACCTCTTTTAGGTCCCATGGGTTCAGTGGAACATGTGCTGTGCAATTCTGTATACAACTACTCAGAAGTACAATCCGTTGAGTTTAATGGGACCTAAGAACCTACAAGGGACGCGGGTGGCGCTGTGGGTTAAACCACAGAACCTAGCACTTGAAAAATCAGAAGGTTGGCGGTTCAAATCCCCGCGACGGGGTGAGCTCCCGTTGCTTGGTCCCTGCTCCTGCCAACCTAGCAGTTCAAAAGCACTTCAAAGTGCAAGTAGATAAATAGGTACCGCTCCGGTGGGAAGGTAAACGGCGTTTCCGTGCGCTGCTCTGGTTCGCCAGAAGCGGCTTAGTCATGCTGGCCACATGACCCGGAAGCTGTACGCCGGCTCCCTCGGCCAATAAAGCAAGATGAACGCCGCAATCCCAGAGTCGGTCACGACTGGACGTAATGGTCAGGGGTCCCTTTACCTTTAAGAACCTACAACTGCAGTCCTACATACATAACCGTTTGCCATTGGAATAAAAGGAACTTAAAAGTAATTATAGTGCCAAAGGTTGTATTTACCTCATTTGGTATACAAATTTGTACAGCTCATTATGTTTGACTGCTTTATGAAAGAAGCACCGTTTCCTTGGAAATTCTTCTTCAGCCACATTCTGAGCATGTGCAGGAAGTTTCAAAAGACCGGGTACCTAAAGACAGCTACACTTTAGGCACAAAATGGAAGTTCTTAAATATCAACCATTTACTCTGGATGAAAAGGCATGATAATTGCTGTGAAACTACCAGAATGACAAAGCCTGGCCCAGAAGTGCTTTAATGTGAGCTATTTACTTGCAGTTGAACTCCCATTGACTGTTGTGAACTAAACGACCATATCAACCAAACAAAAATCTCTTGCTTGATGATAATGTTCTCTGTTTGGGTCAATCAATTCCCTTGAATATTTTTTTAAAGCCCCCCCCCCCTTTAATCTTTTCAACCTATTTTAATTCCCAAGAGAGTTTTTCCATATATTGCACACATCGATTAAAGATACAAAGTGCCATACATAAAGGGTATAGTGCGTGTTTGCCATATTAACATAGAATTAACCTATGATTGTAAATTATACTGGTATTTAATAAAGCTATTCATTTCCATAACTTTATCCTTCTTTGTCATTCCTGTTAGATTTCCTTTGTTACAACTGCTAGTTACTTGAAATGCCATTCGATTTGATGACTAGATAGTTTGCTCATCAAAAACATATCAAAGCCATACTAAACATTAAAAGATAATGACTCCTCTGAGAATATGATATAAAAGGAGATGGCTTTTTCATGAATCTTTTGTGTGATGTTCAATACCCATTTCACTTGACCTTATATCAAATATCGATTTAGAAATTAAAGCTAGTTGCAAACATTTTATATGCCATCCATCTAGCTTAGGGGTGGGGGAGAAATTATTTAGCCTGCATTTTAATGTAAACCTACGTATCTAAATTGCACTTACTAAACTTAAAACAAAATGCAGCTATGTGCACCTCTTTGAATTTTGCAATGGAGTTTTCCAGCCAAAAAGTGTGTACAGAATTCGTATAAAACTGGGAATTATGCACCAGAAATGCATATTGTGGTGAAAATAGCATATGAACATGCATTATACCAAGGAGACAGTTTGAAAAAAAGCATATATTTAGAGAAATGCAAGCAAAAATGTGTACAAATTTTGACGTGGACATATTTTTTGGAGGGAGGGGATCCCAAACTGTTGTGGAAATGGAGTGAACTGAATTTAAGACAAGAAAAAATGACAGATTGGCCCATCGCTAGATCTAAAAGCCTCTTTGTTCTCATGAGTGTTTGCTTTTGCAAGGTGAAGGAGAGACTGAATGCCTAGCAGAATCTTCTCAACAAGCGATGTCTTGGGTCCATGCGAGGAGAAACCAAACTACAATTCCCAAAGGGCAATGCAACAAGACTTGTGCACCAACTTTACAAGCCAGGAGAGAACTCTTAGTAAGCAACTATTCAGAAGATTTGCTGAGCAAGCTCATGAATGCTGAATTGGTTCTGATCTGAAGGAATTCCTTCATCTCTTGGGATGTCAGCAAACAAGAATGAGAAATTGCTGCAATCTGCACGTTTCCCTAAGATCAGGAATAGAAATCATGCAAATGAATACAATAAGTTTTTTACTGTACGACCCCCACCCCACCCTGTCTGAATATGTTACATAAATGATGTTAACTATACTAGTCTTGGCCACTGCAGGTAGTGAGATGAACAAAGTTGATTTTAGCAGAAGCCAAACTGCAGCAGAACAGAAAAAGTGCTGATTGTGAGAAGCAAGACGAGAAAAAAATCACTGCCTCCATAGATCCTACTCAGTCATCACTACCTAAAAGTACTTAACATTGAAGTGGATAATCTTCACCTAGATGTTATAGATTCTAATCTAGAGGTCTCTGTGTGCCCCAAGACATATAATATTTTCCTTATGTAGACTGGGTTCTTCTATGGAAATAAACATGAAAATTCATCTATTGCTGCCGCTGCTGCTTCTACTGCTGCTGTTCTTAGACACTCTTATCTCATAGCCATAATCTTATTACTGTAATTAGCTGACAGAATTTTATCCTCCAGTAATCTAACAATAGTAGTGTACATTGATGATAAGTCCTATGTTTTGGAAACTGGGTGAAGTCAAATTGCAGCCCGAGGGCAAATTCTTAAGCTGGCATTGGAGAAAGTGCATAAGGGTAATATTTGAAAAAGGTCAGTGTCACACAATGGACACATCGACAGAAATAAACCCTTCTAGGGTTATAGGCTCTGCCTTACAGTGCAGACTCTGCTTACAAAAATGGAGTCTTTTAAACTATTTTTAGTCTTCTCCTGAAAATAATTCTCCAATGAATGTTATATTTTGTCCAGAATGCAACTCTATCATACTCGTGTCTAAATAACTCTTGCCACAGTACTGAATTATTCTGCAATACAAAGGAGAATTGTTTCCCCCCATTTACAGCACTTTCAACAAAGAACCAGCATACATACAATTTCATTTTGTTGCCTGATGTAATGCATCCATTGACGTCGTCCTTCCAATGCTCTAGCAGATAATATGAACACCAGCAGTATTATTCACATTAACACCTCAATACCCATAAGGAGACTCCTTGAAATCAATGGATTTACATAACTAAGGCTGCAATCCTAACCCCATTTACCTGGGAGAAAATCTCACAAGTGGAATAGCCTAGGGCCTCTCTTCATCTAAATCCAGTCCTGATTTTACCCCAAAATTGTTGCGCTTTTCTTAGGTTTGAAGTTGTTGAGCTTTTGGGGGGATTTTACCCCAGGAAATAAACTGCCACAGGGGCCAGATTAAACCGACCAGCAGGCCAGATTAGGCCCCCCAAAAGGACTTTGGACATGCCTGCTATATAAGATTGCACCATAAATAATTTTACAAAACCGACAATTCCCAGCACCCTTAACAAACCACAGTTCCCAGGATTTGGGGGGAAGCAAAGTGTTTTAAATGTATGGTGTGTTTTGCAGTCAAATCAAGGGGGAAGAAAGAAAGAAAGAAAGAAAGAAAGAAAGAAAGAAAGAAAGCCCTTCATTAGTGTAGCTGAGCAAAGACAAAAACCAGACTAGTTCCCTGGCTGTAGTTACTTGTATTCAGAAACTGATGGCACAGAGATCAAAGAGATGAAGCAGGGATGCTGGGAAACATGACAGGGGGAGGAGGTGCTTCCAAAAACACCCATAGCATAAAGGTCTGCTCCAATGACCTCTCACTACCAAAACCACACCGTCCCATTGATATATTGCAAAGTGGGTGGTGAGTCGAATCTGGCACACTGTAAGGTAAAGGTAAAGGGACCCCTGACCATTAGGTCCAGTCGTGACTGACTGGGGTTGCGGCGCTCATCTCGCTTTACTGGCCGAGGGAGCCAGCGTACAGCTTCTGGGTCATGTGTTGTCCAGCATGACTAAGCCACTTCTGGCAAACCAGAGCAGCGCACGGAAATGCCGTTTACCTTCCCGCCGGAGCGGTACCTATTTATCTACTTGCCCTTTGACGTGCTTTTGAACTGCTAGGTTGGCAGGAGCAGGGACCGAGCAACAGGAGCTCACCCCATCGCAGGGATTCGAACCGCCAACCTTCTGATCGGCAAGTCCTAGGCTCTGTGGTTTAACCCACAGCACCACCCGCATCCCCTGGCACACTGCACTCTGCCCCAATTCAAATATAGGCAGGGCTGCATAGGCATACATTTAAAGCATGTATGAATCATGGAACTGCAATTTACCACTCACAGAGCTTCAAACTACAGTTCCTAGGATTCTTTCGGGGGAATATGGTTTGTATGCAGCCCGGATGCCAGCAAAGAGGTTGTGACTGCTCTGGCAGCTATCTAGATCTCCCTGTGTAGGCCTGTGTCGTGTCTGGGAATTTTTTAGGATTAATATATAATTGGGCAGTGGGTGGGGGGGTTAAATGTAGCAATTGTGCAGTTTTTGCTCTCTCAATTCAGCAGTATGGAAGGGTGTGGAAGTCCCTGACATGCAGATACTTGTCATACCAACATTATTAGGAGGAGCCATTGCCAATGAAGCTGTGCATTATCTAGAGTCTGCAGTCCAGCATTCTCTGAACACAGCCAAGAGATCCTGAAGGTAAAGGGACCCTGCCCATTAGGTCCAGTCGCGGCCGACTCTGGGGTTGCGGCGCTCATCTCGCTTTACTGGCCGAGGGAGCCGGCGTACAGCTTCCAGGTCATGTGGCCAGCATGACTAAGCCGCTTCTGGCGAACCAGAGCAGTGCACGGAAACACCGTTTACCTTCCCGCTGGAGCGGTACCTATTTATCTACTTGCACTTTGACATGCTTTCGAACTGCTAGGTTGGCAGGAGCAGGGACCAAGCAACGGGAGCTCACCCCGTCGCGGGGATTTGAACCACCAACCTCCTGATTGCCAAGTCCTAGGCTCTGTGGCTTAATCCACAGCGCCACCCGCATCCCTTGTAAAGTGCTACACATAGCATGTATCAGGGATGTCCAAAGTCCATTTGGGGGGCCTAATTCGGCCCCCGTTGCAGTATATGTCCTGGGGTTAAATCCTAAAAAAATGCTCAACAACTTTGGTCGGCCTTCACACATTTTCACTTCATCAAATCCGGCCCTATTTGAAAAAAGTTTGGGCACCCCTGGGACAAATGTAGGCCCATCCCTCTGCCACTGGCAACCAGCCAGCTCCAAGGTGGTCCTGTGAAACTAACCACAGGACCATAGCAGGTCAATATCACCTTAAATAACCACATCTGTAAAGGACATGGTCCTTAACAGCTGCAATTTCCTGGCACTTTGGAGCCTGAGTGAGCCTGGAAAAGCCCTTAACACAACACATTAAATCAAGGTGGTTGTTGTTTTTAAATAGAATAAAATAAATTGAATGAGCCTAATGTTCCATGGATCTGAAAAAGTGAACTACAGTACATGAAAGCTTATGCTATAACAAATTTGGTGGTCTTTTAAAGTGCTACAACATTCTTTCTTGTTTTCAGATCCTTTTATATAACACCAAGGAAATCTGATCGCTAGACTTGGTATACAGTGTAGCTCCCAGGTTCAGTCATATTATAGATATTTTACTAATTTTCTACTCTCTTTACAGGATCATCCAGTTTACACAATTGCCTCTTACTGGGCCAGTGAAGTCATTTTTGTGCCGTTTTTCTGTAGGGGGGGGGAGGGATACTCAGTTATGTGCATTAGTTCACAAAACATATCATTTCCTTATTCTCATTCTCATTCAGTGCAAATTTGTAGCTGGGAAAAACCAGTCTTTGGGATGTATTAGCAATGAACTCTCCTAAGGCAACAAAGAATCTTCATAGATTTTTAGCTAATCCTTTCCTTTTGCCATTCCATGGGAAAGGTCATCCTTTTGTTTTTAAGGCTATGGTTCTGGACAAAGTTACAGGATGCTAAACATTTTAAACCAAATCTTCATTTGTTTTTTTCCTAGCACAACCAGAATCATCTTAAACTGGGGACTGTGTTTGTAAAATACTTTGGTTGTCTTGTTAAATATATGAATCATTCCTTTATGCAGACATAGTTGAGTGTTTTGGCAGTCATTAACCAAAGCTGATGGGGCTTCAGACCCATGTAAATCTGTGATTGTCTCTATCAATTTGGAGTTAAGGAGGGACGTGGTACTCAACGGGTTTTGCATCTTCAAAATATATACGTACAATGTGTCTGTTTTGGGGGAGGGTTTCCGTGCCTTGAGGGGAGAGGCCTTTTTAAATTAAAGAAGTGCCTTGAATCTCCAGGATAGGACAAGAGGGCAGTAGAATTAAATAAACAGTTGCAAATAATCTCATGCTATTTATGCTATGAAAGTTGTTGGCTGAAAAATAGCACAAATGTGAGCATCAGGTTTCTACAGCTTATTGGGCGATAGCCAACATTGGTCGTACTCAGAGTAAGTCTGCTGAAATCATCCACTTACGTTACTTAAGTGGCTGAACAGAAATATAAAAGGCATCTACCTCTTTCTGCACAAATGGCAGCTTTCAGATAGACACAATGCAAGGTAAACCCGCAATGAGCTTTTCTTTTCCAGAATGAAATCAGTTTCCCAAGAAGCTCTTTTTGTGGTCAAAACAATATGAAAGGGAACTAGATTGTGTGAGGACTACATAGGGCGGAAGACAAAGTACCCATTCTCTGTTGATTCTAGAGCAAAATGTCATGTGGAGCTAGTGTGGTGTAGTGGTTAAGAGCAGTAGACTCGTAATCTGGTGAACCGGGTTTGCGTCTCCGCTCCTCCACATGCAGCTGCTGAGTGACCTTGGGCTAGTCACACTTCTCTGGGGTCTCTCAGCCTCACTCACCTCACAGAGTGTTTGTTGTGGGGGAGGAAGGGAAAGGAGAATGTTAGCTGCTTTGAGACTCCTTTGGGTAGTGATAAAGCGGGATATCAAATCCAAACTCCTCTTCTCCTTCTCCTTCTCCTCCTCCTCCTCCTCCTCCTTCTTCATGTATGAGAAGGCTGCTCCACTTCCTGATGGGATGGTGTTGTGGGCAGGCCACGTGGCCTCCTACACACAGCAGGGGCTAGGCTAAGCCCACACGTCACCAGGGAGACCCTAGCTGCATCATGGCCCCCGGCCAGCCAATCCGGTTGGCCGGGAGGCATGGCTTAGCACTTTTAAGCAGCTGTGCAGCTGGGGGATTTCCCTTCTTGTTTCATTCAGGGGAGGGGGGTGTGGCCATCACCTGCCCCTCCACTTTAAGGGTATTCTGTTAAAGGGATCTGGGGATGTGGATCTTGTCTGAAGCCCAGGTAGGGGCTAGGGCCATGCCATGATCCCAACAGAGACCCTGGGGTAGCTCTTTGTTGATGTCCATCAACAGGGCTCCCCCTATTGGTGGTTGACCATTACTGGACTACCTGCATGGCAGGCAGGAGTCAGATATAGTTGGTTCAATTCCAGTGCCTAAGCCAATACCACTCACATTCTGTAATCAATAATGTTGTGGCCTAAATTTGCCCATTAATCTAAAATACTGTGTCCACGTGTTATTATTCAACATAAGGGGAGGTCTCGGGGTCTTGACATGCAATTACAAGCTGGTCCAATTCACATTCAGATTGAGGTAGTTACAAGACTTAGGCAACATTTGCTAAGAGCAAAAGAGGGAGACAATAAGGATTCATAGTGAACTGCCAAGCCTGATGTGGAGCTTGGTTGGCCATTCTACAATGGGAGTTTAGCAGAAACACACATTTTCACAACATTCTTAGGATTTAAATGTATTGGCAAGTGGCACAAAGAATACATTTCAAAATGCCCTGAAAATTAACAGAGTTGATAGCTAGCTCTGACTACTTTCTGTGAAGTCCATGCCCCCTTCATCCATGCCCCCTCCTCACTGCATAATTCACAATCCACTGGTATGACACTATCTAGTTTGTCCCAAAAGGAAACACAGTGCCTTTTCTACCCCTTTACACCAAATGAATTTGCAAAATATGTTTTAAAAATTGAATGAGTACAAACAACAGAAGTTATCTATGACATTTTTTTTTTTTTTAGCCCGGATGTAAAAAGGAACGGGGGTGAAGAATTGCTATAAGATCCATGTGCAAAGCTCATTTATTTGAATCAGGACTGATTACAATGGCCTGTGTCCTGTAATTTCAAGGCCAAATTAGATGTGATGCCACATTTTCCTGAGAAATGAACCCCTCCTTGGAAGGTGCCGTTTACAATAGAACCAATGGGGGAATCTCCTCCCAGTGTAAATGCCAACTTCAGAAGTGGGGTTTCAGTACTGCAGCAGGAGGAGGAAAAATTAAAATTCCCCACTCCTCCACACCTTCTAAAATCCACACCCACACAGCTGATGTGCCTTGCATTTTTTGTTTGTTTGTTTGCTTTTATCCACTTTAATCAGACTTGTTGTATGCCTCTCTGGTATCTCTGAAGAGGAAAGATAGTGTGTGTGTGTGTGTGTGTGTGTGTGTGTGTGTGTGTGTGTGTGTGTAATTTCAATTGAAAGAGAAGAAAACATTGTATGTTGCACATTAAATGCAAACATGACCTGAGTTATATTAAGCATACAGATTGGTGGAATTGCTTTGTGCGTTTTTTTCCAAAAGTTGAACATGCACTCACAGCTTATACCTGCACAGGCAAAAATGTCCATTGTTTCAGAGGATGGGGCGTCTGCAGAGTAGAGACTTGTTTACTGCAAGGAACATTGGTGGATCCATAAAAAGGTCAGCCCACCCAGCATAAAGGAGGAGGCGGTGATTCCTCCCATCTCTGCCTCACTGTGGTGTTGTTCCAAAGTCAAAGCTTTACTTTCCCCCATAGGAGTGATGAGCAACGGTTCAGGGGGAAAGCAAACAGATACACTCAGTGATACATATGGGGTAGAAGCTAAACCTGCTGCCTGCCCTTTGTGACCCTCAATGAGGGCCATTAAGAAGCAAGCCTCTTCTTATCTGCATAGCCGCCTCTTAGTTGATGTTTCTTGGCTAGCCTACAAGGTAGACGATTCCAGAGTTTGCTGGAATGCTAAGAACTTTCTTGCCCTGCTGTGAGTTCTGAAGACTTTTCCCTGCAAGGCCCTTTCCACCTGGCCTAGAGGGTGGGGACCAGACTCACCCTGCTGAACATAAGAGACTCCTGGGAGGTTAGCGGGACATTGCCCTGCGGTGAGTGATGAAGACAGCTCTGTTTAGGGAAGTTTTTAATGCTGATGTTTTATCGTGTTTTTAATATTCTGTTGGGAGCCGTTCAGAGTGGCTGGGAAAACCCAGTCAAATGGGTGGGGTATAAATAATAAAATTGTGTGTGTGTGTGTGTGTGTGTGTGTGTGTATATATATATATATATATATATATATATATATATATTATTTGTATCCCGCTCTCCCCAGCCAAAGCCAGGCTCAGAGCGGCTAACATCATATAAATAAGACAATATGCATAATACAATATACAATATGCAAATAAAATAACATTCAACATGTTCATTAAAACAATATATAATAATATTAAATATCAGCATTTCAAAATTAAACAGAAATCCACTCAACAGTTACAATAAGTAATTTCTAAACTCCAATCAATAAAACAACAGCAAACCACAGTGCACAACATAATACAATACAAAATGAGAAGCAGAGACTGGAGGATGGGGCAAGGCAGGTGGAAGGAGGCCTCGCCTGATGAAGTCTCTCCCCTCACAGTTCTTCCTCCAGGACCAGCTTCCTTATGAGGAGACCCAGGGCCGGAGGGTGGGGCAAGGCAGGTGGAAGGAGGCCTTGCCTGATGAAGTCTCTCCCCTCCCATGGACTGCAAGAGAGAGTCCCATGGACTGCAAGAAAATCAAACCTATCCATTCTGAAGGAAATCAGCCCTGAGCCTCTGGTCCATGGAGTCACAAAGAGTCAGACACAACAACAACAACATTTAAGATTATAAAATCCTAAAATCCAGAACAAATGACCAATACTGCATCAAACTAATTCTCTAAAAATGCTGCATGAAATGCTTTCAGCAAGAGACTTGATGACCCAGATCACCCTGTGGAAACTGTGGACTTCAGAGGAGGTTGTTACATTTGCTGGATGTCATTCCTACTTTATTTTAAGATTACAATCTCGGTTCAAATTTCCCATATCCAAATGCATATTTCAAATGCTCTTCAGATGAAATCTCATTTTCTGAACACCTTTCCTTACAAGTTCCAGCTTCAGCCTTCAGAATGTTTATACACAGACATCTTGAACAGATTAGCATCTGGAAGAAGACTTGCCTTATGTGTACCTTATTGTGAGGGATATTGTTTATTTGGTAAACTAAATGCTTTCCAGGAAAAAAAGGGGGGTGCAAGAGAGCAGAATTCCATTATTTGTGAGAGGGGGGAAAGAAGGACAAGTTAAAAGTTGAGGAAAAACATCTATAAGTGAATTCCTAAGGATTGAAACCTATGAAGTGGAAAAGAAGAGGTAACCATGGATTTTCTATCTGTCCCTTCCCATTGTCCTTTCACTTGCTCACTTCCTTCCAGTGGCTGTAGACAGGTGTAGTCAACTAATTCTGGTTTTGTCCCCATCCTCCTCTCTGCTGAGTTTTACAAGCGCAACACTGAGACTAAGGAGGAGGATACCAGAAGCCAGGGTTACTTCCTAGACTGGTTTTAAGTAAGACAGCAGGTAGGTGGGGACTGGCTGAGATTGGTGGGGCAGTGCCCCATTTACCCAAATGGAGTAGCCTCCACTCCTTTCCCCACATGAAGAAGGGTGAACAATGGACTCCTGCTTGCAACAGCGTGCGAAAGAGAAGCACACCTGGAAGGACTTGAGAGGCGGAGGAAGCAGGAGAAACTGTACTGGGGAGATTAAAGTTGACATCACAGCCTTATCCTCCAAGGATTGGATTGCTTTGACCCAGCTAGCTGACAGACCAACAGACAGACAGACAGACAGACATCCACATTTCTGTATAAGAACCCTGGCTAATAAGAACACAACGCGCTACCTTGGAATGTTTTTAGGAAAGGTCAGTTTTTCCCAAGCCTACACAATAACCACAGTTATTTCAACTTCTGCCTAAAACTTTACTCTGGTTAGAAGATGCATTTGCCAAGGCGTCGTTCTGCGGCCAGAAGACTTATCCAGCACAGGAAAACCAGGTGCTGTGGGTGTAAATGAGTCATGGGCCTGATTCTCCAATGCATTGGGGAAGGGACAGGCCATCTGGTTCTCCTTGGAATAGAACAAAGTGGCTTTGCATCTGCTGTTCCAGACTGTGAGCCATTCTCTTCTTTGGCACCAAAATTGTAACCGTTCTGTATAGCAATGGGGTCATTGTGAAACAATGGGTGGTATGCAACTAAATACCGTATTTTTCCGTGTATCAGAATAGTCCCCCCCCCAAAAAAAAAATCATGTCAAAAATTAGGGGGCGTCTTATACACGGATAGTGCCGAGGGTGTATTTTCTTAAATCTGAGTCCCCCAAAATAGGGGGCATCTTATACATGGGGGTACCTTATAGACAGAAAAATACGGTAGTTGCCCCAGAGCTAGGATTAGTGGTAGTGCAACAAGATTCCCCCCCTTCCCTTCACATTACACGTGCCATGCCTAAATCTGCTCTGCCCAGTTGGGAGAACCCCATGTTCCCATTTAGGGGGTACACAGGGGTAGGAGGGCTGTGGCGTTCGTACAGAGCCCCCGGTCATCTCATGGACTATTGACCCGTACACCACTAATCTGCTGCCCCCAACCAGGTCCTCCCCAGTAAAATCACTTCAGTCTCAGTCCGGTTCTCAAGTTAATAAAGAGGAGTGTGTTTTATTTCAGACACAAACAAATTTTTACGGTATTCCAAATGTTGTTACTCTTTACTTTGTCTTATTTTCCTCTCTCTATCTCTTCTAACTCCCCTCACTCAAAAACCCACTGCCCTGTCTCCCTATTACGATTACGAACTGCCTGCCAACTGCCTTTCCCAACCAGCCAATCCACTAAAACCAACCAACTACCCACCAACAACTCTAACAAAACTCGGGCTAAGCCCTTTTATACACATGAAGGCTCTGCCTCCAGCTTTCCTATTGGTCTACATTTTTTAACCCTTTCTTTCCCCCCTGTACAGACAGGCTCTAAACAAACAGGCAAATGCCACAAGAGCTGACACTTATTTGCTCAAGGAGAAACCCTAGTGTTAATGGAATATCCACATTAGCTCTACATTGCATACAAACCAATGTTATGGTTGTCGTTCTCAAAAGAACAGGGCTTTTTGCGGGGGGGGGGGGAGATAATTTTTGTGTGTCAGTCCCACTGCAGATGAGTCAATTTTCTCTTTGGCTGTGTTCTTTATTTTCCTACAGTCCAAGGGCACCATTTATAGGCATACTGGACCTCATAGAATGATTTCTCAGTACAAGAGAATGGAGAGAAATTTGATTGTAAGCATAAAAACCTACCTACTTGGTACCTTCTGAAATATTACACAAACTGAAATACCTTTGAATTTGCACTTTTCCTAATTTTGTAAAAAAACAAAAACCCTCATGGATTAGAGTAAAATGCATATATTTGTGAAAGCAACATGCAAAAAAATGCATTATATTTTGGGATATCGTTGTGCAAAGTTTTTCTCTTAGGGGAAATTGCATACAAAAAAGTGCATATTGGACAAAATTCCCACTAAAGTACTGCTGAATTTTCTGGTGAGGACTTTTTAAAAGACAAAAACATGCACACTGATATTAAAAAGTGAAGAACTGAATTTAAGACTGGGGAAATCAGAAAATGAAAGAAACTGAAATTGACCAGTTGGCCTATCCCTACTGCTTAAACTCATAATGGTTATAAACCCTGAAACAGACCAGTGCACTAATCCCTGTGCTTCTTTTATTTAAAAAGTGTCCATTTATTCTAAGTGGATAACATTATTTACTGGATGCAGAAAAGAAAAGAAAAGAAAACAGTTGAAGCAAAATACTCTGGATTAAAAAAAATTCTCCCCATCGCATCCCATCTTGAAATCTCTTGCTTTTCCCCTATAGAAGTCTGAAATTTGATGGCCTGCTTTGATGGCCACAACAATCTTCCTCATGAATTCCCTTTGTATCCTCCTTAGAAAATGGCAGGCTCAATCTATGGGGATCTGTGACACTGAAGCTGCCAGTTTAAAGTAAATGAACATCTTTGAAAGCAGGTAAGTGTTTGAAGATGCTCAATAGACCTGAGAGACAATGGATGAAGTGGATTTTGCCTGATATCACAGCTACAATGCAACTATATATTTTTTTCTAGCCAAAGAATGCTTTCGACAGGCATCATAGTTTCGGCTATTTGAAGCAATTGTCATTGTAGGTTCATTACTTCCTTTCCTCTCTCCTCCGCTGTTGTGAGCTCTTATGTAAATTGGAAAGACAAACTATAATCTTTGTAGCGTCAGTTCTTCCTCCAGGAACATCATCAGTGGTTCGAGTGGAAATATTTGCCATGTTCAAAAACGCTTGATTTCTAATGCAACTGCAAGCCAAAGCAAAAAAAAAAAAACACACCACCGCAAAAGTTTTGAAACGGTTTCACTCTTGAAAGCCCGCCACATGACTCCTCTCCAAGAAAAACACTGTTTCAGAGCACTTAAAATGTTCTACAACCTATGCCTCTGCAACACAGAAGACAAGGATGTTTCTAAAAAATTTAAACTGCGTGTTACAAAAACACGAGGCCTAAAGTCCTTGCAGCAGTGAGGGCATTCTCATATCCTTTGCCATTGATTCTGCAAGTGATCATATATACACTTCAAACCAATTTAGCTCACTCTCAGAAAAGTTCTCAAGGACCGAGTTTCGTTTTGGATGATTCATATGTCTGAGAATCCATTCGGGGAGAGGGAATAGGCATTTGGAAGCTTTGCAATGAGTAAACTGGAAGATTTTACACCCTAAGGGTGCAGGCAAAGGGAGTGGGGGGGAGAGACTTGGGGCGAAAGTCTGTTCCTTTGGACTGCAAGGTTGGACTTTGCCCAGCAGAGTGATGCCAGAGGTAATAAGCTAATGGAGACTAATGATGAGCAAAAGTGCAGAAATGTGACCTTTTTCTCACCAACGGTCTTTCCAAAACCATCAGCAATTCAGGTCAGAGATGAACAAACACGGAGAAATTTGAAAGCACATCCAAAAATAAGATCCCTATCTAGAATCATAAAACTTTCCCCAGTCTTATAAAGGGGCCCCAATTCTCAAAACATTTTGTCTGTCCTTCCAAATGCAGTGGCTTGTTAAGTTTATTGGACTTGCGAATAAGATGGTCTGCCCCATAGACTCCTTTTCCTAGACCCACCGGCTCCTCCCTTGCTAGTTTTAAGATACTGAGTAAAATCCATACTATTTTCCTGAGCACTGACTGACTCTTAAAAGAAAGAATTAGTACCTTTCATATTCATGGTATTAAATATTAGCATTAATATTTCTGTTCTAATAGATAGGCAATCTGGTAGGGCGGCCCCATGCCCTACATTACATAGGACTTTGCTTAACAACAACAAACAACAACAACAACTTATTTATATCTCGACCATCTAGCTGGGTTTCCCCAGCCACTCTGGGTGGCTCCCAACAGAATATTAAAGGCACGATATAACATCAAACATTAAAAACTTGCAGATACAGGACTGCCTATCTATTCAGATGTCTTCTAAAAGTCAGAGAGTTGTTTATTTCCTTGACATCTGATGGGAGGGCATTCCACAGGGTGGGCGCCACTACCGAGAAGGCCCTCTGTTTGGCTTGAAGGTGTCCTTTATATGATGGGCAACATGGCTGAAGATCAAAAGATAAGGAGCCATAGGAAAGGAGAGCAGGAGGGGTCTTGAAGTTGCCCATCAACAATGGACAGCAACCAAGCAAGCACACCAGCCTGACTTCATCCCACCATGATGAGGTGCATTGTATATCTATTTAATTTATAGCAATTATTTCCAATTTTCCATATATATGATCAATTGATAGAGATGACAGAGACAGAGAGGTAGAGAGTTTGATATGGTGATAAGCAACTGACCACCCTATGGTTAGCACTTTTCCACCCATGAAACCTGTCATCACTTAGCTGGAGATGGTTGAGAATGAAACAAGGATACTGTGCCTGCAAAGCATATAGTTTCTCACAAAACCACACCCCACCATTAGTCCCAGCACCTTATGTTTTAGAATAGGCTTCCTCAACCTCAGCTCTACAAATATTTTTGGCCTACAACTCCCATGATCCCAAGCTAGCAGGACCAGTGGTCAGGGATGATGGGAATTGTAGTCTCAAAACATCTGGAGGGTGAGGTTGAGGAAGCCTGTTTTAGAAGCTAAGGACGGGTAATAAATTGAAAGGTAAAGTATCCCTGGACTGTTATGTCTAGTCAAAGCGACTATGGGGTTGCGGCATTCATCTCGCTTTCAGGCTGAGGGAGCCAGCGTTTCTCCACAGACAGCTTTCCAGGACATGTGGCCAGCATGACTGAACTGCTTCTGGCACAATGGAACACTGTGATGGAAACCAGAGTGCACGGAAACGCCATTTACGTTCCCGCCGCAGTGGTACCTATTTATCTACTTGCACTGGCGTGCTTTCAAACTGCTAGGTTGGCAGGAGCTGGGACAGAGCAACAGGAGCTCACCCTGTCTTGGGGATTCGAACTGCTGACCTTCTGATCAGCAAGCCCAAGAGGCTCAGTGGTTTAGACCACAGCGCTGCCTGCATCCCAATTAAGGACAGGAGGAACTGTTGGATTGCAATAGATGTCCTCAAATGAACTGGTAACAGCTTCACAACAATTTCAAATGGAAACAAAATGATTCAAGGGAGGTCCCACCCACCACTAAAAAAATAAAATAAAATACTCTCTCCTGTATCTAGTAAATATTCCATCCCTTCACACCCCCACTTGACCCTTATCTTAGAGAAGAAACATTGCATTTAAGCTGTATGGTCAAGCTAGCTAATGAACTTTTCATTTGTTGCAGTGGAGCCAAAATTCTGAGTCACCAGAATTTTCCACTGCAGTGGGGCAGCACAACACATTGTTAGAGTGTTTATAGCTTGCAAGTCTGCCTCCTGGAGAGCAGGATTTTGGCCTAATTTCCGAAACCATGTTGTTCTTCCCCGACATGTTGAAAAGCACTGTTCCAACCACCAAGAAATCCTGCTGGTGCTACAAGTCATAATGTGACGTTCAGGCAAAGCTGAGCATTGTACATCTTGCTCCTCTGAGTCAACACAGATCCTTTAAACTAAACTGCCATGTAAGCAAGATAGCATGTGTAGGATGGGAAATGAGAAACAGCTGCCCTGCAGTGCTTTGTAACCCAAAACCTGTTTATATATTGGATGTATAATCACTAGCAAGGGCCACACAGCGATTCCACAAAAGTCACTCTACAGGGTGTCTATGTTGGGCTGGCAATTTAAAGTACTGATTGTGGTACATTATTGCTGGGGGGGGGGGCAAGTAAGGCACTTCAAAAACTATTGTAGACACTATGAAAAATCAAACCAGGGCTTGCATGTTGAGTTCTCTCTCCTGAAGATTTGGTAGAACTTCCATCATGCAGTGATGTCACAGTGTTAGGTATCCCTGCCTGCCCATTGGCTGGCAATGGCACAGAACTCTGTGATGCCACAATAGATATTGCAGAGGGGAAGCAGAAAATTAGACATGCAGTTATTTTTGGTGACAGACGTACATCCGGTTATTGGGCTCCTTTCATGAGATACAGTTGTGTTCACCTCATGCAGGATTTTGGGGGGAGGGGGGACTTGGAGAGCATGAGTTGCTTATCTCCGCTGTTTAGGCAAACATGATTCTCAGTCCTTTTCCATTTCACCTAGGAAAAGCCAATTATTTTGGACCAAGAACTGTTAATTCTGGCAAATAAAGGATCTTACAGACCAAGAATTGCAGTATCCAACGTTATTCCCTCTGGATCTGTTTCTTCTGGACGATGTATGTGCATCTGTGTTCACTGGCTGCCTAACAACCCAACAACTGTGAAATGACTTCCTGTGTCTACCAGCCAGCCGCATATTCCATGCACCCTCCAAGATAATTCTGATCAGCTGCTTTTCTAGGATGCGAAGGTGTTTTCTAGAACGATGACCCTGTCAAGCATTCTCCATCTGAATTTCATTAACAGTATTCTCAAAGTGAAGTGAAAAATATGCATCTGGGGAACCATATATAATCTGAGTTATTCATACAAAATTATAAGCAAATACATCAACTAACTCCTAAATGCATCCACTCATCTCTGAAGATTTTGTTGCACTTATTGTTGCAATTTGTTGCAAGGTGGTCTTTTCTTTTATACTCGCAATAATCCTGCAATATAGGTTGTGCTAAGAGATTGACTCATGGTTACTCTGTAAGATTCCTGGCTGGGCAAAGATTTGAACTAGGATCCCCCTGGTCAAACTCTAAAACTTTGTCCCAGTCACCATTCTTCAGCAAACTCAGGATCTTGTTGTATAGAACTGTCCTCTAATACAGTATTTCTGAGTCTTTTTGAAATTGTCCACCATTGGAACTTTGCCTTGCAGCAACATGTCAGTAACAATAATCTTCTCTACAAGTGTCCAGGCAGTTCCTCTCATGTACAGATTTGTGCATCCTGCCTGCAAAGATCTTTGGAAAGCAGTATGAATCCAAGACTGGAATTAGAAGAGGAATATAATGAGAATTCTGCCTGGTCTTCTCATCTCTAGAACCAGAGCAAATCATCAAAAGCTTGCTAGAGATTCTTCTGTTTCGCCAAGGCAGGTGAAGCAGTCAGTGCCAGAAGTTTTAGCAGAATCATCATCACCAATCCATTCATGCATAAATATTAGTGCTCCCAGACAAGTTATTTCTTCCTAATAATTGTTTATTAAGGGTCAGTGAAGTTGAATCTGGCCTGCACAAAGGCAGTAGTTCAGAACAAGAGGAAAGGAGGTGAGCAGGAAATCCCAGAGACAGAACAAAAGCTGGGGGTTTTCTTCAGGGTGATAAAAATGTTTGCATTGCTTGCTTGTGCTTTAACATGAAAAACACTTTGAAATGCTTTTGAAACTGCACCACATATAAAATCTGATCTTTGTTTCTCCAGCAGCTAGAAAGCTCTCCAGATGAAATGGTGTCTCTGGAAGAATCTGGAGATTGTCAGCTACGGCAGATGTTTATTGTTTCAGGCCTTTGCTCTGCTCCTGAAGATTCTGGAGCATATCCTGTGGTTTATTTTTCTCCGGCCGCCCAGAGGCCAGAAATGATGTTGCTTTGGGAAAGGGGAGGGGAGCATCTGGTAAGGAATCTCTTGCAAGCTTTTCAATATCAAAGGCAGAGATCAGCAGCTGAGAGGGCAAAGAGAAGCAGAGAGACACCTTGTGTCCCAGTAGTGTAAACGCCTTCTGATTTACTAGGCTCATGGGTGGGAGGAGGTAGGGGCACAGGGGCTTTGGGGGTGCCAACAGGGGCAACACGGTGGCAGCCTGTGGAATAGACATTCTGTAATGCTTTCCAATATCTTAACTTCAGCTGTAAATGAATATGACAATTTAGGGTCCAGTTTAAAGATAAAGAAGGGACACGGGTGGCGCTGTGGGTAAAACCACAGAACCTAGGACTTGCTGATCAGAAGGTTGGCGATTCGAATCCCGCAACAGGGTGAGCTCCTGTTGCTCGGTCCCTGCTCCTGCCAACCTAGCAGTTCGAAAGCACGTCAAAGTGCAAGTAGATAAATAGGTACCACTCTGCTGCTCTGGTTCGCCAGAAGTGGCTTAGTCATGCTGGCCACATGACCCAGAAGCTGTACGCCGGCTCCGTCGGCCAATAAAGCGAGATGAGCACCGTAACCCCAGAGTAGGTCACGACTGGACCTAATGGTCAGGGGTCCCTTTACCTTTACCTTTTTAAAGATAAAGAACCATTAAAAAAGGAGAGCAAAAAAAAATCTTGAAGTTGCCTATCAACATTCAGCACCTGAATTGCAGATAGAACAGGCACATTGGTCTAAATGTGCATCTACTATATCTTTTCTTCTTTTTTCTTTGGCGATCACTCATAGCCGAGTAAGATTGTTTTCCATAAACACGGTTTTAACAGTGAGTCCGTAAGTGACTGTGGAGGCCAATTCTGGATCCACACATTCTTCCACAGTGGGGACATTGGTTTCCAGGCGGGAGCTGATCACAGTGTGGATTTGCCAAGCATGCCTTCCTCTTAGCACGTTTCTCCCTTGCGTCTTGAGTTCGAATGTCTACAAAGCCCATGACACCTTTGGTAAAGGCTGTTTTCCAGTTGGAGCGCTCACAGGCAAGTGTTTCCCAGTTGTCGGTGTTTATACTACATTTTTTTTTAGATTTGCCTTGAGAGAGTCTTTAAACCTCTTTTGTTGACCACCAGCATTACGCTTTCCATTTTTAAGTTCGGAATAGAGTAGTTGCTTTGGAAGATGATAATCAGGCATCTGCACAACATGACCAGTCCAACGAAACTGATGTTGAAGAATCATTGCTTCAACACTGGTGATCTTTGCTTCTTCCAGTAAACTGGTATTAGTTCGCCTGTCTTCCCAAGTGATGTGTAAAATTTTTCGAAGATACTGTTGATGGAATCTTTCGAGGAGTTGGAGATGGCGTTTATAAGTGGTCCGTGTTTCACAAGCAGACAGTAAGGTTGGTAGTACAATAGCTTTGTAAACAAGCATTTTAGTTTCCCTGTGAGAGCTCCCGTCCTCAAACACTCTGCACTTCATTTTTTTTTTTTTAAATGGCCATGCAAATGTGCTTTTAAAGATGTCTTTAAAAGGCATCTGAAGGCAGCCCTGTTTAGGGAAGTTTTTAATATTTAATGCTGTATTGTTTTTAACACTCGATTGGGAGCGGCACAGAGTGGCTGGGGAAACTCAGCCAGATGGACGGGGTATAAATAATAATAATAATAATAATAATAATAATAATAATAATAATACATGTGATGTTCATTCCTGCTCCTACCTGTACATACATTCTATATACTGTGGCCATAAATGAACCAGCCCTTGGGGGTGTTTGTGTGTGAAATAAACCCAAACCATCCTGACTCAAGTAGGTCACGCTATGAAATTGCCAGGTTAACTTCCGCTAATATAATATCATTTAAAAATCCATCATAGTACTAAATTTCAAAAGCAGCCTGTTCCATTTGGTAGTGTCAGATATGTCATACCTGGCAGAGTTAAAGGGTACCAACCAAAATAAAAGTCAATCCAATGAATGAATCAACAGAAGAGCGTGTTCCTTGTGGTTTGGGCACTTTAGAGACTTCACTTTTTTTTTTTACTTGGGACATTTCAATTTGTATTAATCATCACAAAGATTGGCATGTCACAGGGAGATTGAGAGGTTCTTCCAAAAACAAAGGAACCAGGAAATGAGCAAGCAAAAATTTATTAATAATAATAATAATAATAATAATAATAATAATAATTCTATTGACTGAATTTATATACCACCCCATACCCAAAGGTATGAAACCAGACAATACAAAGGATAATTGAGTTTTGAAAGCATATGAGATAGGGGGAAGACCAAAATGTTCCTCTGTGTCATTCCCAAATATTCATTCGTTTCATTCCCAAGAATGTTAACTTCTCAGGCATGTTCTAATTTTCTCCTCACATATACATACAAACATGAGGAGGTTAGAATGGGTCGTGCCACTTCAGAAACAGGTGTGGGGCACCATTTTTCAATGCTCCCAAGTAAAAAACAAAACAAAAACAACAGCCCCCAAAACAAACCTCCCACCCTATATTATATTGTTGGTGGTGGTGGTGATGTTATTCACTTCTATTGCACTTTATCAAACATTACTGAGAAACTTTCTCACCAAGCTTTGCTATTTTACTTGTTGAAGGAAGATTCCAAGCAAGGGATATTACAAACATGTGACCTGCAGTTTGAAGTGGTACATTTCATTCTTCATTTTCATTGTGCTAGATGTGCAGATGTGTGGCTAGCTCCAAGATATCTCACTGCCCGAGGCAGAACCTTAAATGCCACCCCCCACTTCATATTTTCAGCACAGAGGACCCAAGCCTAGCTAAGATATGCTGACACCTGATGTAGAAATTTCCTTAGGTATCTCTCCAGTTCACCAGCAGCAGAAAGATAAATAAACTGAAGTTTATTACTTCGGCATCAACAGAAGTACAGTGGTATCTCTGGTTGAGAACGGGATCCGTTCCGGAGCCCTGTTCGCAACCTGAACGGAGCGCAACCCGCGTCTGCGCATGCGTGGGTCGCGATTCGCTGCTTCTGCGCATGACATTATTTTTCACGTCTGTGCATGTGCAAGTGGCGAAACCCAGAAGTAACCCTTTCCACTACTTCCGGGTTACCGCGGGACGCAACCTGAAAAGATTGAACCTGAAGCAAACGTAATAAGAGGTATGACTGTATAGTGTCTAGATCAAGGGAAATAATAGTACCACTCTACTCTGCCTTGGTCAGACCACACCTGGAATACTGTGTCCAGTTCTGGGCACCACAATTTAAGAAGGATGTTGGCAAGCTGGAAGGTGTGCAGAGGAGGGCAACCAAGATGATCAAGGGTCTGGAAACTAAGCCTTATGAGGAACGGTTGAAGGAGCTGGATATGTTTAGCCTGGAAAAGGGGAGGCTGAGAGGAGATATGATAGCCATCTTCAAATATCTTAAGGGCTGTCACATGGAGGAGGGAGCATACTTGTTTTCTCCTGCTCTGGAGGGTAGGACTCGAACCAATGGCTTCAAGTGCAAGAAAGGAGATTCCAACTAAAGATTCGGAAAAGTTTTCTGACAGTAAGAGCTGTTCAACAGTGGAACAGATTCCGACGAGAGGTGGCGGTCTCTCCTTTCTTGGAGGTTCTTAAGCCGAGGTTGGAGGGCCATCTGTTATGGATGCTTTAGATGAGATTCCTGCATTACAGGGGGTGGACTAGATGAACTTTGGGGTCCCCTCCAACTCAAAGATTCTATGATAATAATATATTAAGTAACTAACAATTTGATGTCCTTTCATGGCATCCAAGATGATTTGCTTTTATTTGTTAATCAAAAAAAGTGCCAATAAAAGCGCAATGCAAGTACAGTGGTACCTCGGGTTACATACGTTTCAGGTTACATACGCTTCAGGTTAAAGACTCTGCTAACCCAGAAATAGTACCTCAGGTTAAGAACTTTGCTTCAGATGAGAACATAAATCGTGCTCCGGTGGCGCGGCGGCAGTGGGAGGCCCCATTAGCTAAAGTGGTGCGTCAGGTTAAGAACAGTTTCAGGTTAAGAACGGACCTCCGGAATGAATTAAGTACTTAACCCGAGGTACCACTGTATCAAGATTTTATAAAAGATTTAAACCAGAAAAAAAACCTATACAAGTGAAATCAACTGAAAAAATCTGCCTGAGGCATCTGCCTCACTTTGCCTCGTGGGAGAGCCGGCCCTGTGTACACTAGGCCTTAAGTTAAGCCTGCGGAGGTTTCAGAATCTGCAGTCACAAAAGTAGTAATAATTTCCTGCTTGGCTCAGCTACAAAACACCCGTAATGCTTTCAGATATGAGGAATGTTTAGCTAAACCAGAAATGTGCCATGCTCCAAAACTAAATCCTTAGGGAATGATGTCTATTTTCATATATGTATAAATGCATTTTTGCATTCCATTCCTCTTCCAAGTGGGACATTTTCATGTGACGCCTTCCGCATACTGTAATTTGTAGGCTATTACTTAGGTTGGGCAAGCAGACTCTCAATTTTCCGTGAAAATATTGACACACAAAAGTATGAAGCAACCACTAAACCGGTCCAACTGTAGGTTTATTTAACAAGTAATTCCTAAGAATACTGAATTACAAAAAGCGGGAGAGAGCAGCAAAGAAAGCAATGGTGCTAAAACACCAGATTTCATGTTAATACCTGAGGTATAAGCAGCAAATAATGTGGGACTAAGTTCCCCTGAAATGTAGCAGATTTGATCGTAACTGGGCTTATGAATGATTAATTGTGGAGCTCGTCAGCATATTTTGACAAATATGTCTAGTTTTCCATATATAAAACCAATTCGGTGGACTATAGTAGTGGTTTTCTGAAGTGCAAAGTGAGTTTCCTTAAGTGTTTTAAATGATGAATTGAATTACTTGAGCTATTATCCAGCCACCTATGACCCACTGGGGATTGTTCAACCTCACAATGCCTTCGTAGCAATATGGTGAGCTGTTTGGAGCACAGTTTCCATGAGGAAGAAAGCACATGGCGGTATAATTGAAGTAATATTGCTCATACGCTTATATATATTATTACACTTTGTAGCCAAGACCGTTAGATATCAAACAAGCTTGTCAAGAAAAAAGAAAACAAGTGGAAAGGGGAAAGGGAAAGGACATATAAAGGAGGGAAAAGACAGAGGAACAACAACAACAACAACAACAACAAATAATAATAATAATAATAATAATAATAATAATAATAATAAATTGTTATTAGTAAACCACCCACCCTGGCCAAAGCCGGGCTCAGAGCGGCTAAAAACAAGTAAAGATAGCACAGTGTACATAAAATCACACAATTAATTGGAATACATTCTAAAATCAATTCAGAATCAAATTAATGGCAACCATTGGGTTAAAGTTCTATGAGGAGAGAAGAGGTCAGACTGTGCCATGGCCAAAGGCCTGGTGGAACAGCTCCATCTTGCAGGCCCTGCAGAAAGATGTCAAGTCCCGCAGGGCCCTAGTCTCTTGTGACAGAGCATTTCACCAGATTGGGGCCACAGCCGAAAAAGCCCTGCCACTGGTCGAGGCCAGCCTAACCTCCCTGTGGCCCGGGATCTCCAAGATGTTTTTACTTGAAGACAGT
The DNA here is from genome assembly GCF_964106645.2 of Podarcis pityusensis. NCBI lineage: Eukaryota > Metazoa > Chordata > Lepidosauria > Squamata > Lacertidae > Podarcis > Podarcis pityusensis. The sequence goes on along the minus strand of NC_138028.1, from coordinate 121,186,495 downwards.
AAGGTCCTCTGTGGGACATACCAGGAGAGGTGGTCCCGTAGGTACGAGGGTCCTAGGCCATATAGGGCTTTAAAGGTTAAAACCAGCACCTTAAACCTGATCCTGTACTCCACCGGGAGCCAGTGCAGCTGATATAGCACTGGATGAATGCGATCCCATGGCGAGGACCCCCTAGGGAGTCTCGCTGCAGCATTCTGCACCCGCTGGAGTTTCTGGGTCAGTCTCAAGGGCAGCCCCATGTAGAGTGAGTTACAACAATCAAGCCTGAAAAGATTAAAAGGAAAAATATAATCATTTGCATCATTTATTGAGAGGTGGGCTCTGATTTTTAAACTTGTGGAATGACACAGTAACACAATGGCTCAATGTGTCTGGCTGTTAACCAGAAGGTTGGTAGTTCGAGTCCATCCAGGGACAGCTGTGGGCAGGATTCCTGCATTGTAGGGGGTTGGACTAGATGACCCTCAAGGTCCCTTCCAACTGTACAATTCTACAATTCTATGACAATATATTTGTTCATACTGTTTTAAAAAAACATTCTATATATGGTTTTTATATACATTATATATATATTTCATATTTCTTCCTTGTTTGACTTAAAAAGGTAAAGGTAAAGGGACCCCTGACCATTAGGTCCAGTCACAGATGACTCTGGGGTTGCTGCGCTCATCTCGCTTTATTGGCCAAGGGAGCCGGCGTACAGCTTCCAGGTCATGTGGCCAGCATGACTAAGCCGCTTCTGGCGAACCAGAGCAGCGCACGGAAACACCGTTTACCTTCCTGCCGGAGCGGTACCTATTTATCTACTTGCACTTTGACGTGCTTTCGAACTGCGAGGTTGGCAGGAGCAGGGACCAAGCAATGGAAGCTCACCCCATCGCGGGGATTTGAACAGCCGACCTTCTGATCGACAAGTCCTAGGCTCTTTGGTTTAACCCACAGCGCCACCCTTGTCCCTTACTCATACTTTTATTCATATTCATTGATTTACATAGGTTGCCATAAAAATTAGGGCTTTTGTATTGCCACCTTCCACACGTCTTCGTTAAACTGGGGGCGGATCTACACGCGTTGTTTATAACATTATAAATGTGTTATTAAAGTGCGACACCAGAGGCCGCTACAGAGCAGCGAGCCACCAGCATTGGAAAACTGCTATTAAGCACCATAGAATATTTACAAGATCAATATAGATCCAGGCTAGATTTGCATGTATGTGTAAATGATGTGAATCATTGCCTACAATTGCTTGGTTATAACTTACTGCTGGCTAGGTGAATAATAACAGCCAAAGAGCAACACCTCTGAGGGGAAGCAAACTTAGCTGAGTGGGAAAGATGTACTAGGCATAGATGGCAAAGGAGAGAAAACATAAATGACAATAATGTTAATGGTAATAGTAATAATAGTAACACAATTTAAGGAAATCACAGGTACCCTAAAACCAAAACTTTGAACAAGCAAATTAACAAATTAACAAGAGAGAAAAACCACCACTGGAAAGGAATAAAAATTAGCAAACACACACATGCCGAAGCAGGTGTTGCTTGCTGGAAAACAGAAAGGGATTAGAATAAAAAGGGATGAATAAAATAAATCATGCAAAAAGCCCTGTAGCTGAACCGAGGGAAAGGGAAAGTGCAGTGACCCTTTACTGATCTCCCCTAAAAGTTTGCAAAATAACAACCAAACGAATGCAAACCAGGAAAACAACAGCAGAAGAATGCAAATTGATCAAAGACCTTCCCTTTAATTGTTTGCTTGGGAATTAACATTAATTTGGAAGGACACCAGTGTATCACTATTCTTCTAAATACAGTGGTGCCTCGCAAGACGAAATTAATCCGTTCTGCGAGTGTCTTCATCTAGCGGTTTTTTCGTCTTGCGAAGCAACCCTGTTAGCGGCTTAGCGGATTAGCGCTATTAGCGGTTTAGCGGCTATTAAAGGCTTATCGGCTTAGCGGCTTAGCTGCTAAAAGGCTATTAGCGGCTTAGCGGCTTAGAAAAAGGGCGGGAAAAGCGGGAAAAAAATCTCAAGACTCGCAAGACATTTTCGTCTTGCAAAGCAAGCCCATAGGGAAATTCATCCTGCGAAGCAACTCAAAAACGGAAAACCCTTTCGTCTAGCGGGTTTTCCGTTTTGCGAGGCATTCGTCTTGCGGGGCACCACTGTACACTATTTTCCCCCAAGCAGAATTCACAGGACAAAACTGACCATGTGATAAATAAATGCTTTTTAATTACTTCAGCATCCCTCCCCAAAAACACTGTGATTGGAGTGCCCTGGGAAAATAGTCCACTGTGATTAAAACCTAGACCTGCCAAATGAACATTTAAGATCCTCCCATCTCTCCATGACCTTTCCATTGAAGCTCAGGGTGTTTTCCTACTTAGCTTGATTCAACTCGAAACCAAGAAAGAACAAAAGAAAGAAAGAAAAGTCACTTTGGGTTCTTTTGGCAAAATGCAGTGTGTGAGCGCAATTGAGTCCACAGAGTGACTTGGGAGTTCCTGACAGACTTGAGACTTGTGAATGGTGCAATACAATTCAGGCATGTGCAAACCTTACTGAATCACCACTGGTCACCTAGTGTCAGGCGTGGAGAGTCCTCTCTGCCTCTGGTAGCATCAAAGAAGAACAAGTGGCTTGTATTTTATAGCCCTTTTTATTCAGTCATCTGGTTGCAAGACAAGAATCCATGTCTCCACACAAAGAGAGACGTTGGCTACTCTGAGCCCCACCTCTTCCATCCCCAACAACAAAGAGTTTGGATTTGATATCTCGCCTTTCACTCCCCTTCAGGAGTCTCAAAGCAGCTAACATTCTCCTTTCCCTTCCTCCCCCACAACAAACACTCTGTGAGGTGAGTGGGGCTGAGAGACTTCAAAGAAGTGTGACTGGCCCAAGGTCACCCAGCAGCTGCATGTGGAGGAGCGGAGACGCGAACCCGGTTCCCCAGATTACGAGTCCACTGCCCTTAACCACTACACCACACTGCCTCCTGACTCATCACACAACATCCTGAGCTCCAACAGGAAGTCCCAGGAGTCCCACCCCTCTGCCTTATCTGTTCTAGGATGCAAAGGGACCGACGGGCCCGTGGAGATGGAGGATCCCCCATACTCTCCAGGGATGTTTCTGTTGGCTGCTTTCTCACCTCCCCTTCCTCTTCCACTATCTCGTAGCTTGGTAATTCTTCTTCGAACAGTATAGCATTTCTCTCTCTCTCCCCTCCTGAAACTGCTGTAGACAAGGAGGGCGAAGCTTCCCTCTCCTCCTCCTCTTCGGAAAGCAGACTAAGTGCACACTTCCCAGTCTCCCTGTTCCGACTATTCCCTGACATCTAGGGCGGATCTACACTCATGGTTTATAACGTTAAGGAAGGGTTAAGGAACGGTTACAATAATGTATTTGGACATATTGCATTTTGCTTGGAACGTTAATAATGCATTATTAAAAGGTGACACCAGAAGGCGCTGCAGAGCAACCAAGAACCAGGCGGTAGGGACGGTGTTGTTACAGAGGAAACAGGTAAGGAACGCTTTCATTTTACCAGTATGCCCTGTGACTTTTCATTTTACCAGTATGCCCTGTGTAGATCCAGCCCTAGTAATTTGGGCTGCACACAGAGCTATGCAACATCCATCAGATATTGACTTTCAATACGGTGCATTTTTATTATTATTTGAATATCCATTGAATTACTTTTTTAGTCCCAAGGATTAGCTACGATGAAAATTCATCTAGAATTAAATAAGTAACGCAAAGTACGAGGTTTATAATGATTAATTCCGTAAAGATCTGCAAATAGATATTAATCTAAGCTTGATCCATCAAATATGCACCAATTAAAGTGGAGAGAACTTTTCCTTTGATGTCTTCTCATCATGGCGCTTTATAGACTTTAAAAAAATGATTTCATAATGCAGCTGTGAGACTAATAGTATCTCAAATGGCAAGTTCACTTATGTAATGCTTTAAAGTTGGCCTTGAAAGGCAGTTTAGATTAGCTTCACCAAATTCACTAGAAAACAATACGTAAGTCCAGTCAGGGGAAAATGTGGAGTATAAATAGTAATAATAATCCATTTGGAAGGTTTTCTGATATTCCCATTCTATTTAAGCAAAAGAACAAGCACATTAAAGAGTTGTTCTCAGAAGGACCACACTAAGCTTGTTGGAAGCTGCCCAGAGTGGCTGGGGAGGCCTGGCCAGATGGGCAGAATATAAATAATAATAATAATAATAATAATAATAATGGTATTTCAAAAATCAAGATGAAATTGTGATCTTCAGAAAGCTGAGCAAGCCTGTAAAACTGCTTCTATGGAATGATCCATGTTTGGGCCTAAGCCAACCTGGAATGATGCAGAGAAAACTCAAACCCTGGATCTGGCTCAAGATCTGGAAGAATCAAATGCAATCGTACCTTGGATCCTGAATGCCTTGTGAGTCGAACATTTTTGCTCCTGAACGCCGTAAACCCAGAAGTGATTGTTCCAGTTTGCGAACGTTTTTCGGAACCCAAACATCCAGTGTGGCTTCAGCAGCTTCTGGTTGGCTGCAAGAGCTTCCTACAGCCAATTGGAAGCCGTGCCTTGGTTCCCAAACGTTTTGGAAGTTGAATGGACAGATTCCGTTCAACTTCCGAGGTACCACTGTACAGTACAGTGGTACCTCGGGTTACATACGCTTCAGGTTACAGACTCTTCTAACCCAGAAATAGTATCTTAGGTTAAGAACTTTGCTTCAGGATGAGAACAGAAATCGTGCAGCGGTGGCGCGGTGGCAGTGGGAGGCTCCATTAGCTAAAGTGGTACTTCAGGTTAAGAACAGTTTCAGGTTAAGAACGGACCTCCGGAATGAATTAAGTACATCACCAGAGGTACCACTGTGTATGGAACTCTCACATAAGACAATCAGACCAATGTTCCATCTGCCCCAGCATCCTGTTCCCACAGAGGACAACCAGGTGACTCTGGTAAGCTATGGCACTTTCCCCTTGGGGATATGGTGTGTTTCTTTCCTGGGAACTGAACCTAGGACCTCTCACACACAACGTGGGAATCATACTCCCAGTCAAAACAAGCCTGAGTTAAAGTGATAAGCTTGAATCAATAATCTGCAGGTTATTACATCTTGAGCAGCTTGCACAGAGTGGAGTGGGGGACTGGTCTGGGTACATGGATAGAGACAAGGAAGAAATGTGCACTTTCTAAAACAATATGTGAATTGCTGGACTTTGTAGCATAGTGCTCCATCCAAAATTTGTATGAAATGTGTCTAATTAGTGAGTGCCCCCACCTCACCATGCTGTCAACTACTAAGCCGCATTAAACTCAATGTATTGCCCAGTAAAAAATCCTACTCTTATATTAAAAATATTGCATAATTGATTATATTTATGACAATGCCCTTGGTGCGATATACACCATTGTTATCTGGAATGCATTACTTTATAGGTTACAGTTTGAGAGTATTAATACTTGCAGTATTCTATCAAATTAGTAAAACGTTACTAAACCATAAACTACTGGAATTCTGCTACAGAGATGCACAAAAGGGACAAAGAGTTTAGGTTATGGAAAATCATCTATGATTTAATTTTGGCAAACATTTATCCGAACCAAAGTTCTCTCTGTGACTTGAAATAAAAGCTTTATAGAGAAGATTCAGTTTTGAGAGAGCCAAGTCTGCAAAGGAGTCTCTTAATCTTCTAGAATTTACTGCTTTGAAACATTTGTGCTGTGATTCTAAAGGAATGGGTTTTTTGAATACTTTGTTAATTTTGATGGAACCTGTTTTGCCTATGCCTATTGACATGCTCAACCTTATAGCTAAGAATTGGATTTGGCAAGATTTGGTTTTGATCCCCAATGCCCAGGACTTAAATTGTCTTGGTACACATGCTGATGATCTTAATTGCAAACCCCTTAAGGTAAAGGACCCCTGGATGGTTATGTCCAGTCAAAGGTGACTATGGGGTTGTGGTGCTCATCTCGCTTTCAGGCAGAGGGAGCCAACATTTGTCCACAGACAGCTTTCCGGGTCATGTGGCCAGCATGACTAAACCACTACTGGCACACGGAGGACTGTGACGAGTGCCAGAGCGCACAGAAACGGCATTTACCTTCCCACTGGAGTGGTACCTATTTATCTACTTGCACTGGTGTGCTTTCGAACTGCTAGGTTGGCAGGAGCTGGGACAGAGCAATGGGAGCTCACCCCGTCACGGGGATTCGAATCACCGACCTTCTGATCGGCAAGCCCAAGAGGCTCAGTGGTTTAGACCACATCACCACCCACCTTTTAGCCCGTGTTAGATGCTGCTGCAAAACATTCTTAGGCATTGGTGGGAGAGCAGTGGGCATTGATGTCAGTACAGTGGTACCCCGCAAGACGAATGCCTCGCAAGACGGAAAACCCGCAAGACGAAAGGGTTTTCTGTTTTGGAGGCGCTTCGCAAGACGAATTTCCCTATGGGCTTGCTTCGCAAGACGAAAGCCCATAGGGAAATCTCCGGGGACCTCTTTTAAATGCTGCTGGTGGGGAGCAAAGCCTTTCCCCCCCTCCGGCCTTCAGAAGAGGTCCAGGAAGGCCGGCGGGGGTCGAAAGGCTTTGCTCCCCACCGCCAGCATTTTAAAAGCAGTCCGGGATAGCAGGGAAGAGCTTCCCGCTATCGCGGACGGCTTTTGAAGGCAGGCGGGGGGGGCAAAGACTTTCGCCCCCCGCCCGCCTTCAGAAGAGGTCCAGGACCTCTTCTGAAGGCGGGCGGGGGGCGAAAGTCTTTGCTCCCCCCTGCCTGCCTTCAAAAGCCGTCCGCGATAGCGGGAAGTCCTCCGCTGTCCCGGGCGATTTTAAAATGCCGCCCGCCAGCATTTTAAGATCGCCCCGGACAGCGGAGAAGTCCTCTGCTGTCCCGGGGTTTTTTAAAATGCTGGGGGTGGGAAGAAAAGCCCTTGTCCCCCCCCCCAGCCTTCAGAAGAGGTCGGGGGACAGACTGAAGGCTGAAGGCGGTTTCCTTAGGAACGCATTAATTGATTTTCAGTGCATTCCTATGGGAAACCGTGCATCGCAAGACGAAAAACTCGCAAGAAGAAAAAACTTGCGGAACGAATTAATTTCGTCTTGCGAGGCACCACTGTAGTTTCAAACCTACCCATATAAAAATACATGGCCAATAGGTTGTGTATATTTATTCCAGGATGCAAACAAATGGACGAAGATTCTGAAAAATATTGCATCCAAAGCAATATATATTAGAATGACATATGTCACATTTTGGATTGCATTTATTTTTGTCGTGTTTTTGAATCAGAAATTGGATTGGGCACAGTACGGCCATTTTTTTTTTTTTTAAAGGAAGCATTAAAGGTTATTCACTAATATTGAGCTTCTATACACACAAAACACAGCTCTGAAATTTAACATGAGGTGTTAATTCAGGGAAAAGCTCACTAAACTTATGATTCCTGAGGGGTTTTTCATTCCATCTCTCCTTTTTGACTCAGATAACCCATCAGAAGATGCCTCATTAAGTAGCCCCATAGGGATTCAAGGTGACCTTTTCTCAGATAGTCAGAAGAAGGAATTATCATCACACCATTGTTTTAATGTTTGCCTAGAAACTGCAGAAATATTCCACACAGAATGCTCATTGTGTGACCCAGATGATATCAGCACCACCTTGGTGTTTGCCAAGGGCTCGTTCAGTGGCATTTTGAGTTTAGAGTTTTCTACTAAGCAAAATAACTAAGGAACGGTTTGCTGATGAACACAACTGTGTATGTGGGCAAGTGACTCCATGGGGAAATCTTATTTGAAAGCCAGCACCCATTTCCATGAGCCTACCTGCAAGGGATAGTACTGTCAGTTCATGAAAACCTACATTGGCTCCCAGTACGTTTCCGAGCACAATTCAAAGTGTTGGTGCTGACCTTTAAAGTCCTAAACGGCCTCAACTCCCCGATTGTTCAGCCCAGACACTGAGGTCCAGCTCCGAGGGCCTTCTGCTGGTTCCCTCACTGTGAGAAGTGAGATTACAGAGAACCAGGCAGAGGGCCTTCTTTTTTTTTTTTTAATAATTTTTATTAAAGTTTTAAACAAAGAAAAAAGAAAAGCAACACACACAAAAAAAAACAACAATACAAGATTTAACAGTAAAAACACAAAACATAACAATTAAAAACAAACTCTCTTTTCCATTCCCAATTTTAAATTACTTATTTTCTGGACTTCCCCATACCTCCCTCTTTTGTATTCCAATCTGCATTATTTGTCCAGCAGTTTCTTTTCCACTTTTTTAAACCCAATCTTTAATTTAATAAAATATTAATATATATAACTTCAACTTTTTTAAACATAATCCTTGTTCTTAATGTCATATACCTTTAAATTTTTCCCTTTTGTTATCAAATTTCCATTTCTTTAAACATCTTTAATCTTGATCTTTAATCATAATCTATCCTTAACTTTAACCTGTACAGCTGGAAACCGCTTATTTTCAATCCAACATCACTCTAACATTCCTTAATTTTGCAGTGTTTCTGAAGATAGTCTTTGAATTTCTTCCAGTCTTCCTCCATCGACTCTTCTCCCTGGTCACGGATTCTGCCAGTCATTTCCGCCAATTCCATATAGTCCATAAGTTTCATCTGCCATTCCTCCAGTGTGGGAAGTTCTTGTGTCTTCCAATACTTTGCGATGAGTATTCTTGCTGCTGTTGTTGCATACATAAAGAAAGTTCTATCCTTTTTTAACACCATTTGGCCCACTATGCCCAGGAGAAAGGACTCTGGTTTCTTGGGGAAGGTATACTTAAATACCTTTTTTAATTCATTATATATCATTTCCCAGAAAGCCTTAATCTTTGGGCACGTCCACCAAAGGTGAAAAAATGTACCTTCAGTTTCTTTACATTTCCAACATTTGTTATCGGGCAAGTGATAAATTTTCGCAAGCTTGACTGGGGTTATGTACCACCTGTATATCATTTTCATAATATTCTCTCTTAAGGCATTACATGCCATAAATTTCATACCAGTGGTCCATAACTGTTCCCAGTCAGCGAACATAATGTTATGTCCTACGTCCTGTGCCCATTTAATCATAGCCGATTTTACTGTTTCATCTTGAGTATTCCATTTCAGCAGCAAGTTATACATTCTTGACAGATTCTTAGTATTGGGTTCTAACAATTCTGTTTCTAATTTTGATTTTTCCACCTGGAAGCCAATTTTCCTGTCTAATTTAAATGCCTCCATTATTTGATAATAATGAAGCCAGTCTCGCACTTTGTTTTTTAGTTTTTCAAAACTCTGCAATTTCAGTCTATCTCCGTCTTGTTCCAAAATTTCCCAATATTTCGGCCATTTGACCTCCATATTGACCCTTTTCAAGGCTTTCGCTTCCATTGGTGACAGCCACCTTGGGGTTTTATTTTCTAGCAAATCCTTATATCTTATCCAAACATTAAATAGCGCTTTCCTGACAATGTGGTTTTTAAATGCTTTGTGTGCTTTGACCTTATCATACCATAAATATGCATGCCATCCAAATACATTATTGAAACCTTCCAAATCCAAAATGTCAGTGTTTTCAAGAAGTAGCCATTCTTTCAACCAGCAAAAAGCTGCTGATTCATAATAAAGTTTGAGGTCTGGCAGGGCAAATCCACCTCTTTCCTTTGCATCTGTTAGTATTTTAAATTTTATTCTAGGTTTCTTGCCCTGCCAGACAAATTTAGAAATATCTTTCTGCCACCTCTTGAAACAGTCCACTTTGTCCACGATCTGCAAAGTTTGAAACAAAAACAACATTCTAGGCAATACATTCATTTTTATCGCAGCAATACGGCCTAGCAGTGAAAGCTTCAAGTTTGACCAAATTTCTAAATCTTTTTTCACTTCTGACCAACATTTTTCATAATTATCTTTAAATAAATTCCCATTTTTTGCTGTCATGTTAATCCCCAGGTATTTAACTTTCTTAACCACTGTTAACCCTGTCTCATTCTGAAACCTCTCTCTTTCAAACGGTGTTAAATTTTTCTCTAGAACCTTGGTTTTTGATTTGTTCAATTTAAATCCTGCCACTTGACCAAATTCTTGAATCAGTTCTAAAACCCTTTTTGTACTAGATTCTGGCTCCTGTAACGTCAATACTAAGTCATCTGCAAATGCTCTCAATTTATAGTGTTTAGTTCCGACCTGTATACCTTTAACCATCTGGTCCCTTCTAATCATATTCAGCAACACCTCCAGGACCGAAACAAAAAGAAGAGGGGAAATTGGGCAACCTTGTCGTGTCCCTTTTTCAATTTTAAGTTCTTCCGTCACAACGTTATTTACAATTAGTTTAGCCTTTTGTTCTGAATAAATTGCACTTATACCATTCTCAAAACCTTGGCCTACCCCCATACAGAGGGCCTTCTTGGTGGTAGTACCCACCCTGTGGAATGCCCTCCCATCAGATGTTAAGGAAATAAGCAACTATCTGACTTTTAGAAGACATCTGAAGGCAGCCCTGTTTAGGGAAATTTTTAATGTTTGATGTTTTATCGTGTTTTTAATATTCTGTTGGGAGCCGCCATGAGTGGTTGGGGAAACCCAGCCAGATAGGTGGGGTATAAATAATAAATAAATTATTGTTATTTATTTATTTATTATTATTATGAAGTATGAACTTTACCTCCTGGAATGTACCACACCACAATCACAGTGCAGCAGGATGCCTTTGGGAAGAAATTACCACTCATTAAAAAGGATCACTAGAATAAAAAATAGAAATGGAAGAGAATGCATAAATACAATGAAGCAATGGATTCAGTTAGCACATGGAAATAAAACATAAATTGGTCATCTAATATTGTTGTACATGAATTGCTTACACTATGTTGGTCATCCTTCTTGTGAAATTCAGGGAATTGGATTGTCATATTGACTTTATTTTAAATCAACTCAGAACTCAAAATTACTGATCACGCATTTATGTGGAAAACATGGGCAGATAATTAGCCTCTCTTTGAATCAATTAATGGACAACAAAAGCAATTTTGTCCCCTTTTCTTTCCTTGGGGAAAAAAACCCCATTACTTGGCATTTCGCTGTGGCAATATTTGCAATTGAAACACGTTATAGTTTTGAAATTCTGTCCTCTGTGCTTCTGAACTGCCCCTAAATTAGAGGGCCTACTTTGCTATTTTTGTTAGGGACGCGGGTGGTGCTGTGGGTTAAACCACTGAACCTAGGACTTGCCGATCAGAAGGTCGGCGGTTTGAATCCCTGCGACGGGGTGAGCTCCCATTGCTTGGTCCCAGCTCCTGCCAACCTAGCAGTTTGAAAGGAAGTCAAAGTGCAAGTAAATAAATAGGTACTGCTCCGGTGGGAAGGTAAACGGCGTTTCTGTGTGCTGCTCTGGTTCGCCAGAAGCGGCTTAGTCATGCTGGCCACATGACCCAGAAGCTGTACGCCCGCTCCCTCGGCCAATAAAGTGAGATGAGCGCCGCAACCCCAGAGTCATCCGTGACTGGACCTAATGGTCAGGGGTCCCTTTACCTTTACTTTGCTATTTTGCAGTTTGTAAATGCTTTTGAAAAAATAAAAATATTATTGATAAAAATAATTGGCCAGTGCTGATAATTACCATTTCATTGATAACTAACGTACAACGTTGCTTGCATTTTTGCATTGTAAATGATGCTAATATTGTTCTTAGGACCAGAATGCTGCTTCTTGTCAGTGGATATGATTGAACTCCGGCTCCTCTACTGATTTTAAGCCTGAAATAGGTTGTTGAGACATTTTACATTATATTTATGCTGGAATGGCTAATGTTAAAAACAAACCCCTGAGCAGCTACACTACTAGTGAGGACTGATCTGATGTATGAATCTTTCTTACATATTCTTGTGAAAAAATTGGCTGATGAAGACTATCACAAAACAGTAGTGTCATTACGGAAACACTGTCCTTGAGACTTTTGGGACGTCTTCTGTTGAAACTTTCAAAAAGCTATTCAGAAAGCTTTACTTTTTAGACTTTTGAGACGTCTTCTGTTAATAACCATTGTGAGACTGACCTTTGACACCTATCTTGAACACATGGCTTGACGTTCTGCGCCACTGGTCTGTTACATTGTATATATGAGCTCTAATAGATTTATTTCCACTTTTTGAATGATACCATTATTCTATTATATATGCTCTAACAGTTATTAGCCTACGTGTTGTGTCTATATTTCTGGGAATGGCTAATGCTAGCAGGACCAGGATCCTTCCTGGCCTCTGCAAATGGTTTTCTGTGCCTTGCAGCTGTGTAGAGGGCAGGTTCTGCTAGTGGAGCCCAGAAATCAGTTTCAATGGTGGGCTGCTGGGAAGGGGGCTTCAGAGGCAGACCAGAGAGAAGACTTCAGTATCTGGTCCACCTCTGAGACACAAAACATGGTCCTGCCTGAAATGCTTCACCTCAGAACAGATCTGGAAAGCATAGAGCTGCAAGACAGGTGAAGGAAATTGCCTCAGTCACCATTTCAAAGATGGCGGCCTTCTGTCAGTAGAGCCATAACAACAGGATGTTGTTGTTGTTGTTTAGTCATTTAGTTGTGTTTGTGATGACCAGCTTGTTCTCTTGACAGAATTCTATTAGCCTTGGCCCTGCTTCGTTTTGAACTCCAAGGCCAAACTTGCCAGTTGTTCCTTTTATCTCTTGATTCCCTACTTTAGCATTCCAATCCCTTATAATGAGAAGAACATCCTTCTTTGGTGTCATTTCTAGAAGGTGTTGTAAGTCTTCATAGAATTGGTCAATTTCAGTTTCTTCAGCACCAGTAGTTGGTGCATAAACTTCGATTACTGTGATGTTAAAAGGTCTGCCTTGGATTCGTATCGAGATCAATCTATCATTTTTGAGATTGCATCCCAGTACAGCTTTTGCCACTCTTTTGTTGACTATGAGGGCCACTCCATTTCTTTTACGGGATTCTTGCCCACAGTAGTACATATGATGGTCATCCGAACTGAATTTCCCCATTCCCGTCCATTTTAGTTCACTGATGCCCAGGATGTCAATATTTATTCTTGCCACCTCATTTTTGACCACATCCAACTTACCCAGGTTCATGGTTCTTACATTCCAGGTTCCTATGCAATGTTTTTCTTTACAGCATTGGACTTTCCTTTCTCTTCCAGGCATATCCACAACTGAGCGACCTTTTGGCTTTGGCCCAGCTGCTTCATCAGCTCTGAATCTACTTGTACTTGTCCTCCGCTCTTCCTCAGTAGCATGTTGGACGCCTTCCGACCTGAGGGGCTCATCTTCCAGCGTCATAACTTTTATATGCCTGTTGTCTTTGTCCATGGAGTTTTCTTGGCAGGGATACTGGAGTGGCTTGCCGGTTCCTGCTCCAGGTGGATCACGTTTGGTCAAAACTCTCCACTATGACCTGTTCATCTTGGGTGCCCTGCATGGCATAGTTCATAGCTTCTCTGAGTTATTCAAGCCCCTTCGCCACGGCAAGGAGAATAGTGGGTGATAACAACAGGATATCACCCGCTATTCCTCTGAGTAACAAATATTGGGAATGAATAGTGGGAGGAGTCCTATTTTTGAGCTTCCAAAACACAAGTAGCTAGCTCCTTTAGAAATGAAATGCTTGGTCTGATCCAACAAGACAATCTTATTATTTTACTCAGCAGTATATAAAAAAGTGGGTTTCCTTGTGAGCTGCAGTTATTTTCCCCCTCCCCAAGGAACTGTAATCTTAACAAAATAACAGTTCTTTCTTGGTTCTGAAAATCTGACTCAGCACTTTAAGAAGGTTTGCTTAAGCAATGAGGAAACAACAAATCAAACTCATGAGTTTGCTCTTCCACATAAAAAAGTCTGTCTCCATTTCCCCAGACGAGATTACTGCAACAGTCCCTTTATTGTGGTATTCTTCTAACATTTCCGCACTGACTAGTGTATGGGGGGGGGGGTTTCCCTTCTCCTGAAACATATAATTTCTCATTTGAAAAAACCTCTTTCACTGACTCAGTACAGTAAATTGTTTGATGCAATCCACTTCCATTCTAAATGCTAACATTTGAACTCAGGCTATTAAGGAGATACAGAGGCTGAAATTGCTTAGGGCCACCTCTGTGGATCCTGTGAGGTATGAATAATACCAGAGGAAGAGAGGAGAAAGCACATTCGCAAAAGCTAAGGATGAGGGGAAAGCTGAGTGACAGTTCGTGTATCGAGTGCAGTACATTTAAAAACAGGGACGCTGGTGGCGCTGTGGTCTAAACCACTGAGCCTCTTGGGCTTGCCGATCAGAAGGTTGGCGGTTCAAATCCCCATGACAGGGTGAGCTCTCGTTGCTCTGTCCCAGCTCTTGCCAACCTAGCAGTTCGAACGCATGCCAGTACAAGTAGATAAATAGGTACCACTGTGGCGGGAAGGTAAATGGTGTTTCTGTGCGCTCTGGCTTCTGTCACAGTGTCCCGTTGCACCAGAAGCGGTTTAGTCCTGCTGGCCACATGACCCGGAAAGCTGTATGTGGACAAACGCCGGCTCCCTCGGCCTGAAAGTGTGATGAGCGCCGCAACCCCATAGTCACCTTTAACTGGACTTAACCATCCAGGGGTCCTTTACCTTTGCTTTTTAACTTTAAAAACTTTAAAAAAGTAAAAACATATAATCATGATCATAAATAATTTGATTAATCTATTTGATTGTCCAAACTATCTCAGGGTGGGCATACGTGTCATACTTTGTTTTGACTGAAGTGAAACAGAAGATAAAAGGTTGGATCCAGACCCAGACATGCGTAGAGTAGATCCATTGAACTTAATGGGACTTAAGACTAACTTCAGCAAAGTCCTTCAGCCTAGAGCTTTTATGAGCCAACAGCAAAGCTTCTGCATTGTTAACTTTAACCACCGTGCATTTTACCATAAAGGGTACCTATCGAGGCCTGGGGGTATGATATTAATGAAACAGTGGAGTCGCAAAAAAACAATGAAACACAGGCAAAGTTACAAAAGCAGCAAAGCACGGTAAGCCATAGGAAATTTTCCAACATGCGTTGAAAAATTGGAAGGATTTCACAAGATAATTTGTGCCTCTGCCTGAACCACTTTTTCCAGGATCCATGTCACTGGGTAATAGTATGAAGTCGTTCCCCAGTATGATGGTTTTTACAGGAACCCTTCTGAAGCATGATATTAAAAACAGAAAAGTGGGAAAGGAAGGCACTGGAGTGTTCCACTTGGCAACACACACTAAGGGATTTTCAACCGTCAGCCCATCTTTAACGCAACCCTCTTCCTAACAGGCAAAGGAAGGCCTGAAATATCACTTGACCCAAAACTTCCCTGTTGGCACTGCAGCCTGGTAAAAGTTTGGTCCAAAGGAGGCTGAAAGCTTCATAAATAGACCCACTTGGAGACTGAGTATCATGTTGATGCTAAATGTTTGCTGAATCACTTAGAATCTGACTTCAATGGGATTCCCATCAGGTCAAATCCAAGTACTCTAATTCAGCCACTTGGGGGGAAAACCTTTTAATGTGCCACTGAATTTCTATATTTCTGCTCTTCTATATTTCTTGCTGGGTCATTAACAAGTTGGCCAGCTTGTATAGCCTTTATTTTTCTGCCTTTGTCAATGACAGTGAGCATGCTCCAAAATATGAAATGAAAAATGTTTCTTTCACTTTTCCATTGTGTGACCTTGGCTAAGTTAATCGTTGCTGTCCAGGCTTTCTCTCTCTTTGAAATGGGAATGCCAAATAATATTGCCTAGGCCTTTATTGATGTAGTTCTTAAAGTTATACCCTGCCTTTCTTGTGTTCAGTGCTCACAACTGCCCATCCATTTCACAAGATAGTTACATGAGAAGCAGAAACAATACACAATAATTTAAAGAGCAGATAATATCAAGCAAACAGTGTAGCAGCCTGTTATAAATAGTTAAAAGCCCTAGAAGGCAGCAGAAGGAGATCCATTTCTAACCATAGCCCAAGGGTCTGGATAAATAAGTAAGCTGAGAAGTAACAAGAGCAGAATCCAGGGCAAACAGATCAGCAAAAAAATTTTAAAGGGTGAAACTTGGGGGAACCTTCTAATCTATAACAGGAAATTTGAAAAATGTGCCATTCAATAAATGAATGCATATAACAAATGTAGACATGATGGAGAAGCATTTCAACCCTAGATTAATGTGGATAGATTTTCCACTCTCAAATCAAGTGATTCTTCCAGAAAAAATATAAAGCAGGACGGCACAACTTTTCACAGCAAGTGGACCACAAGAATACTCTGACTAGGAATCTGTGGGCTGCATACTGCCTTGTGACAGAGTGGAAGGAGTGAGGCCAAAATCTGAAGCCCTCTGCTAGCCTTCCTCATACCATCTAACTTTTTTGGATCTGAAACTGAGACATGTGCCTTCCGAGATGTGCTCCCGGGCAAGTCACATGGCCTGTGATGCACTTTAGCCTCGGAAAAGCACCTTTGGGGGGCTAGAGTGCAGCACGAGAGCACACAAGATCATGGCACCCAAAATGGCCGCCGAGATCTTGTATGAAAAACCCCAGGATGTCCTGCTTTTTCCAGGGCACTTGGCAGGTATGCTTCCCAAAGCCAGCTAAGTGAGGCGCCAGGCTTTCGGAAGGAGGCGTGAGGGCTCTGACAGGGCCTAGAGTCCTCCTATCTCCTTCCCAAAGCAGGGAAATTTCTAACTAGGATTTGGGAAGGAGGTGGGAGGACTCTAGGCCCTGTCAGAGCCCTCACGCCTCCTTTCCAAAGCACAGCACCTCACTTAACCAGTGTGAAGACAGTGGGGGGCATCAAGTGCTGCCAAGGGCCACCAAAAATGTCCTCGAGAACCGCATGCGGCCCATGTTATAAAGCATCTGATATTTTTACTACAAACGGGCACATTTGTCTGATTCTCATCTGATGATGAGAGTGGGATGTTGCCTCAGAGATTACGTATATTGGGACTTTGTTTATATTGACACTTTCCTGTGAATGCTAAACTTGTTTGGGTTGTAGACCTCTTAATACATTCCACAGCCATTCAGCATATGGATATGATGGTCCCAGGGCTTTTGAAGGGGGTTATATGTCATCCATATGCTGATGACACACAGCTCCACTTCTCCTTGACATCTGCAGGTGTGGCACTGGTTGGACTGGGCCACTGTTTTGCCAACAACTTGAAGCACAATCCAGATAAGACTGAGGCACTGTTAGTGGGTGTTTTTCTTGACAGGAGGTTAGAAAGCTAGAAAGAGGGCTGTGGGTATTCACAAGGACAAAAATGGTGCAAGAGTGTGCAGTTCCAAGTCAAAATGTAGTAAATGTGCCCTATCTACAGTCTATGGACAATTGTATTTTAATATTTTGTTTGAAGCCTTCCAGAGTGGCTGGGGAAACCCAGCCAGATCGGCAGGGTATAAATAAATTGTTGTTGTTGTTGTTGTTGTTGTTGCTGCTACTGCTGTTGTTGTTGTTATGCAACAATGGAGGAAGTTTGCACGAAGAAGGATTAGGATACCAGGATATCAGAGTTACTGCTACCTACAACAATCTCAGGCTTCTCCATACCTTTCCTACTCTATATATCTAGTATTGCATTGGACTTCAGAATGCAGGTTTGTATAGTAGAGATCTCCCAGGATCACAAAAGTGTGGCATGTGGGGAGATCAGCCACAGATTGCCTCTCTGTCTCCAGGACGGCACCACTAAAAACAACAGATCTACGCCAGACGGCTTTGATGGAAACCTCATAATTGTAGCTGTTGAAAGCCAAGTGTCGCCCATGAACTTCAGCAAGCCAAGTGACATCAGGCCAAAAGCAAACAAAATTTCACATGTGAACAAGCTCTCTGGGTGAAAGAATTTGTGCAAATGCTAAAGGAACATTCATTTTCGCCCGACTTTGCCGGACTAAACTCAGCTGTCCCTGGCAGCTTTCTGAACAGCTTTGGCAAAGTTAAGCCTGAGAGTAACACTACATTTCTCAGACCTTATATAAGCCAGAATTAGTCACAGAGTGATAACTGTATGTTTTTGGGAAGCGTATAAATGATGCAAAAATGCATGGAAACTGCCCTATTATTCTAAGAGGGAGCAATTGGGAAAGGAGAATTGTAAAGTGTATATAATTGTGTTATATGGTTCCCTTCCAGCAAATGGACTGTAACACCCTACAAATTAAACTGGAGAGATGGACTCGAAAGCTACAGGCAGCTTCATATCAGTCAGATAGGACTGATCTGGTTTAAAGAGCCCTTATACATATTTGATGAATTCTCAATAAAATGAGAGAAGCCATGGCTTTAAAAATTGATACTCCTGTCATCTGTGTAGTTATTTAAATGTGGTTTTTTATTTAAAAACAACAACTTCCCTTTAAAAAAATCATAGGGAAGAAATGGTGCATATACGGTCATTTCAGGCAGCAGCCAAATATGCAAGCAGAGCCCATTCGCTGATACTAACCATTAAAATTTAAATGAGAAGGGTAGCCGTATGTTTCGCTTTGAGATGAAGCAGAGCGGTTACTGCAGGACAAGAAGGAAAGAGCTAAGGGCAACGTTGGAGATCACTGAAGATACACTGCCCCAAAAGGATCAAAACCAGAAGGGGGAGCATTAACAACTAACAAACTTATTGCAGAAACAGAAAGAAAATGGAATAAAACATATCCTTCTTTGTCACATGTCATCACCTGCTATTTTTAAACATCTTTATTTCCCGAGAAACGTCATGATTGACACCAGAGGTGGTAGCCAACAAAGTGGTTCCATTAGCACAAGGGTTTCAATTTGTGCAACTGATTTTCTTCCTATCCTGGTGCACCCTTGCACTCTCCCCAAATCTACTGGGGGGGGGGTGAGGGAAACCCCAGAACAAGTTTTGGGGTACACAGGGGCATGTTTTGTTGTGCAGCCCAAAGTGTTTGTGCTAATGAGGCTCCTTCATTAGATACCACCCTAGCTGTTCCATCCGTATATCATGTGCTCCTTGTAGCCTGTGGAACATTATAATTACTATTCCCTTTTGGTGAATGAAACTTTGTAGTGGACATAGGAAAGGAACTGCAATACAGAAAATGAGTCAGGGTGCAGTGATATTACATATGGCTTGTGTGCAGGAGGTTATAGGTTCAAGCATTGGGTGATCTGCAGGTAAAGAGATTTCATATAGCAAGTTAAGAATGACTTTTGCCTGAGATACCATACTTTTCTGTGTATAAGACGCCCCCATGTATAAGTCTTTTGGGGGACTCCAAAAAGAGAAAATGGGGGAAGAGATTGCCCACAGTTGCTGAGCTTTTTTTCGAGGGGGGGGGGATTGCCAAGGCTTTTGAGCTTTTTAGGGCGGAGGGTTGCCAAAAATTGCTCACCTGTAGGAACGTAACAGCCAATTGCACACACACTGGTGAAGCCATCAATCGTCTGCACAATTGCCAAAAGCAAGCACCAATCGCCCACCCAGTTGCCACAGCAGCCAATAGCCAGCAGACCTTGCAGCACCCACCAATCACCCGCAAAAACACCACGGAAAATATCCTGCTCGCGGCAGCCACCAGTCGCCCATCCCACCTCTCCACTATCTGTGTATAAGATGACCCCAAGGTTTTTAGCGTAATATTTTAATAAAAGAACCTAGTCTTATACATGGAAAAATATGGTAATTTGGGATTTGCTGCAAATCAGAGTGAGCAATACAGTGGTATCTCTGGATGTGAATGGGATCCATTCCGGAGCCCTGTTTGCATCCAGAAGCGAATGCAACCCACGTCTGCGCATGCGTGGGTTGCGATTTGCCACTTCTGCGCATGCGTGTGACGTCATTTTGACCGTCTGCGCATGCACAAGCAGTGAAACCCAGAAGTAACACGCTCCGTTACTTCCGGGTCACCGCAGCGCGCAATCCAAAAATACTTATCCCAAAGCTACTTCAACCCAGTATGACTGTACTGAATTAGATAGACCAGTGGTTTGACTCAGTTTGGCAGCTTCCTACGTTACTAAAGTACTTCCACTGGAAAGTCAAGCAGCACTTGAGTCTTATTAGGAATCACTGAGCTCACTTTCAAAGGTCAGAATCTAGCAACCATCTCTGGAGAAGGGGCTATTTATGTGCCAGCGATGATCCGAAGGGCAGAGGAGTGTGGTTTTCTCACCATAAAAATGCCACTGATCCCTACCACATGCCAAGTTGCTTTAAGAAGTTCTCTAAGTTCCAGATACAGCGTGCAGTTTGACGGTGGGGAGGTAGAGAAGAGATGCTGTGCCAGAATCCTCCTCTCCAAAAACAACCCAGATGTACATGCAGATGTGGTAGACATGCTTTTTTAGTTTGCGGCCCAATGGGCAAAGTGTAGAATTTTCCCATTAACCATGGCAAATCAAATCTGAGGTTGCAATAAATTCTTCGTTACATTTTCCATTATTTTTTTGGCTAGGGCTTTTCCTCGGTTGTCTGGATACTTCTGGTTTCCAAAATAAACATTAAACGAGCCTCGTCCCACTTCTAAAATAACTGCTGATTTGTTTACGCCGTCAGATCCATGTGAAAGGCCACTTCACGTGTTCCTCTCTCGACGCGGAAATTAACCTATCTGTCAGGAAAAAAGAAAACATTGTTCTCATGTGTGCATAATGGTGTCCTCTTGGCAGCCCCTAGACCAGTTGGAGAGGTGCAAACGCTTTATATGTGGGCTCCAGACATGTTTTGCTTACATTATCCATTGTTGCAACATGAAACGTTCCCAAATGGTTGTTATTGAAACACATTCTCAAGAGGGATCGAGTCAACCTGCTCCATTTCAATGAATGTACAATCATGACAATTTGTTTCAGCTCCAGGCTTTAAAGAAAAAGACTGCGGGAAGCATTGGCCCAAAGATTTAGCCAAGTCCCCTGAAATGACGTTAGGCAGGTTTTTAAGTACCCATGATGCTTAGCTAGCAGGGTTGCACAGTTGTTTGTAGCAGATACAGATAACATTTCTGAGGGGGAAATACGACTTTAATTGGAAAAAAAGAAGGACAGATGAACTTGTCAGTTTAAGTTTCTCATTTTATCCAGTCTTAATTTGGTTCTCTTCCACAACAGTTTGTGATAGTAGATAGATAGATAGATGATAGATAGATAGATAGATAGATAGATGATAGATAGATAGATATAGATAGTCTCCTCATGAACATTCATCAGGCTTTCAATGCAAATTTCTTCTCATTGACATATTTTTGTGGGCACTTTTGACTAACAATTTCCCTTAAAGTGTTTTGTATGTTATTTTCACTAATATATACATTTATCCAAACACTTTACCGCAGTATATGCATTCTTGTGTGTATAACCTGAGTGGAACACTTCATTGCAAAATTCAGAAAAGTGTGAATTTCAAAGGTTGGCTGCATTGCAGTTTCTATATTGTTTTGGAAAGTGTGAATCTGGTAAACTGGCATTTAAATGCAAAATGCATCTAATTTACTCCCCATCCCTAGCAAAAAGTACATGCTGACGTACTGTGTATGGACTTGCATGGTGTAATGATCCACAACTGCATCTTGCCCCCAGACCACACTATTATATGGACCCCTGCAATACCCCACAATTTTGATCCTTTTTGAGTCATCTTGAGACCAACTGAAAATCTATTGTAACCTACCTGGCCTCACCAACAATCAACCAAGTCCCACCCTAGCTTAGCTGCCAGACCCTGCTTTGGCTCCATCTGTCAGGTGGCAGAGGAACCAACAGATTGGCAGGAATGGACAAGACAAGGAGAAGTCCTTACCATCTGCTTTTATTCAATATTCACATAGAGAGGCTTGGGAATGCAGCCTCTCAGAATAACGGTGTTGCCCCGAGTGAAACCCCACCCCCTCCGTCTCTCCCACTTCCTCATGAGTCATTGCATTGCTAAGGGTGCTGGGAAGTGCCCTCTGCCTTTGAGCTCTTTGCTCTCCTACTTTCAATGCCCACCGGGTTCTGGGAAAGGGGGAGTCTGGAATGCTTTCTAAAGACACTGAGTCTGTCAGCTGTCTCTCCCCTGGTGGTGCTGCTTCCTCCTCCTCCTCCTCTCCCATTATTTCCCAGCTTTTTCCCTCATCTGCCTCTGAGCTTGGGCACTTTTGACTAATAAACACATCCCTCAAACCCCTGTTGTAATTCTGAATTGTCTCCTTCTCTGGAAGGGTCAGGCTTGGGGAGGCGATCTCCACTATTCCTCCTTGGCCCAGTCTCTGACACCACCCTTGAAAAGGCCAAGGATAAAACATAAAATACTTACAGATGTAAAAGATAGAGGCGGGTTTGCCCTCCCAGACCTTAAATTGTATTACGAATCTGCTTGTTTGGTATGGATCAGGGACTGGATGAGATTGGACAAGCAAGAGGCACTAGAACTAGAAGGACATGACAACAGATTTGGTTGGCATGCATACTTAGGGTACGGGAAAGGGAAGATTCATAGAAGCTTTTACAACCATATAATCAGGAAATCATTAATGAGAGTATGGGAGAGATATAAAGACTTATTGGAACAAAAGACTCCGTGGTGGCTTTCACCACATGAAGCATTACTGCTCAAACCACTTGGAAAGAAAGGAAAATGGCTCACATATGCTGATTTATTAAAGGAACATGATGGGAAATGGAAATTAAGAGATTATGATGAGATCAAAGACCACTTTCAGAGTTGGTTGCATTATCGACAATTACATGAAACATATAAAGAAGACTGTAAGAAAGGATTTAGTTATACTAGATCTAGGTTTCAAACGGAAGTGATTGAAGGGAAAGTGAAATTACTGAAGGCCGCATATAGCATACTATTAGAATGGGAGACGAAAGATGAAGAGGTAAAATCAGTTATGGGCACAAGATGTAGGTCACAATATTATGATGGAGGATTGGGTTAAATTCTAGAAAACTGACTTAAAATTTACAGATTGTTCACTACTGAAGGAGAACTACATGAAGATGATGTACAGATGGTATACAACACCAGTGCAGCTAGGGAAAATGTACAAAACTAGCTCAAACATATGTTGGAAGTGCAAGGAAAAGGAGGGAACATTTTATCATATGTGGTGGGATAGTAAAGTAATTAAAAAAATTTGGGAAATGATATACAATGAACTGAAGAAAATGTTCCATTTAACATTTGTTAAAAAACCCGAGGCATTTTTGTTGGGGATTGTAGGGAAAGATCTGCCCAAAAAGTTGAAAAACATCTTCATGTATGCGACAATGGCCGCGAGAGTTCTGGTAGCACAAGGATGGAAGACTGAAGAAATCCCAACTAAAGAATCATGGCAAGAAAAATTGATGGATTATGCAGAACTGGCAAAATTGACACATAAGCTACGGGACAAGGATAACTGTGACTTTAAGGATGAATGGGAACCTTTCACAAAGTATTTGAAGACACAACAAAGTGAACTGGACTCCTTGGCAGGTTTTGAATAAAAATCCACAATTTTTTACTGATAATAATTAGCTAAACAGTTGGAGGATCTATACAACTCTGTAACATGCAGAAAATAGCATTATTGGAGAAACCAAAGACTGGAACTGAGGGAAGTCGGGGGGTGGGGTGGGGGGATGGGTTTTGTGGGGGGAGGAAAAATGGGGGGGGAATAAGGATATGTTTTTGGAAAATATGTTTTGTTATAACTTTGAATAAAAAAAAAATTAAAAGAAAAGAAAAGTGTATTTATTCCTGCCCCATTATTGATTCTACCTACTTTCACCTGTCCTGACTCTAGATAGGGATCTGGAACTTGTTAGGCCAGGGGTCAGCAAACTTTTTCAGCAGGGGGCCGGTCTACTGTCCCTCAGACCTTGTGGGGGCCTGGACTATATTTTGAAGAAGAAAAAAAATGAACGAATTCCTATGCCCCACAAATAACCCAGAGATGCATTTTAAATAAAAGGACACATTCTACTCATGTAAAAACACGCTGATTCCCGGACTGTCTGCGGGCCGGATTTAGAAGGCGATTGGGCCTGATCCAGCCCCCCAGGCCTTAGTTTGCCTACCCACGTGTTCGCCTAATCCTAAACCTTGGTTACATAGAAGGTAAGCCCCTGCCACCAGAAGTGACTCACTTCTTCCTGGAAGTGTTACTTGTTGCTTACCAGAAGGGGGAGGAGCAAAGCGATGAGGAGGGTGTAGAGATTGGTACAGCCAATCAAATTCTCCTGCTGATGTGACTGCATGACATCCAGTTCCCTTACCCTGACCCTCTCTCTTCTGGTAAGGAACAGGGACCCCCCCACACCTTTCAAAGATTATCTTTAAAGACACAAGCAGAATTTGCACAATGTCCTTGAACGTCAGCAGCATCATGGCAACCAAGCACACAAGACAGCCCATGAATTAATGCCTTACACCTGCTTGTTATTTCTGCATTTCTAACAACTGGTGGAGGAAGTTCCTTCTTCTAGAGTGGCAAACAAAGACAAAACAGGTTAAATCAGTTCTGGTCCATTGGGCCAAGGATTTTGGTTATAACATTGAATTAGCAGCAAGGGAGAGGCTATGGGCAACAGGAATAAAATTTACAGCATGTTATACTCTGAAGGAGAATTATATGAAAATGATGTATCATTGGTATTTAACTCCTAACAAATTAGCTAAGATGTACAAATCAAAGTCTAAAGTGTGCTGGAAATGTAAAGAAAAGAGGCTTTTTATCATATGTGGTGGTCATGTAAGATGATAAAAGACTTCTGGGAACTTATAAATAATGAACTGAAAAAAATGTTGAAAATAGCTTTTCCTAAGAAACCAGAAGCTTTTCTTTTAGGTATTATAGGACCAGAGCTACCAAAGGACCGAACAAAACTATTTATGTACACGACCACAACTGCACGGACTCTCTTAGCCCAGAAATGGAAAGATGTTACAACTCTGACCAAAGAAGAGTGACAGAAAAAATTGATGAACTATGCCGAGATGGTAAAGTTTATAGGAAGAATGAGAAACCAGGAAGAGGAGGTCTTTAATAAAGAATGGGGAAAGTTTATAATTTCTTTGAAACGCTATTGTAAACAACTACATGCATTGGTAGGATTGACAGAAAACTTGTAGTAAAAATTTGAACTATGCATTGACCAATGATTTAGAGAAAAAGAGAGTCATAATAGAGATGCAGAGGGGAAAATCATTACATAAGATCCACAATGTGGGGCGGTGAGGGAAGTCAGAAGGGATTATGTGTTTATGTTTTTAGTTCATTTGCTTATGTAAAATAGAAAATGTAAAAATAAAATTTATTTTAAAACAGGAAGTTATCATAGCAGTTCTGCCCCACTTGGCTAGCTGCTTCTGCTAGCCTCCATTTCTGTGGTGTGATGCTGCAACCCCACCTTTCAAAGATTACACTGGTCAACAACAAATTTTTTGTCTGCGTTTTTTCAGTTGATTTAGGACGAATCTGATGCGCTGAATCAAAAAATCACATTGGTTTTGCTCAATCGGGTCAAGTTTTTAAGCTATGGCCACATGTGGTTTTTTTACATTTTTGTTCACATGTACGCTTGTGTGGAGCATTTTAGAAGAAGTTGGTGGGGGTAAAATGCCATGTCGAATAATTGTTTTGATTGGAAATGATTATTTTAATGACAAGAAGTATTCAGGTCCGATAGTTCTGGGTGATTATGTTGAAAAGGGATCAGTTTGAAGTCATAAAACCTCAAAATCTTCCATAAATTGGTGCGGCAAAGCATAAAGTTGGGGGATCAAAACTAAGTTAATGGGGCAGCCACCCCACGAAGTATCCTGATCTTCAATCAGCACGTTGTCCTGTAGCTCATTGTGATGAAATTCCAGTGCCTATCTTCAGAGAACTTCCTGACATTAGTGACGAAGATGCCTCCAGGGTTGAAGGACAAGCCTCAGCTTGTCAAAGGACTCTGCCGAACTGTTGGCATCCAGATTGAAGGAAAAAACCTCCTCTCTGACAGTGCTCGCATCAGCTTCTTCTGCAACAGGCATCAAGAGTACCTCCGTTTTTTCTCGGAAGAGAAGGACTTGGTGTGCTGTGCAGATATTGCGCAGCTTCTGCTCAAGCTTGGAGTGCCACAGTACGAACCCAAAGATTGGAGACTGTTCATTGACAGCAGCAAGCGATCACTGAAATGTGTTCTGCTACACAACGGAAACCAGTTTGCCTCTATACCCCTGGCTCACTCGACTACACTGAAGGAGAACTATGAAGCGGTGAAGTATGTGCTGGAGAAAATTGGTTATGATCAGCATAAGTGGTTTATTTGTGTTGACCTGAAGATGGTGAACTTTTTGTTGGGACAACAGTCTGGCTTCACCAAGTACCCATGTTGTCTGTGCATGTGGGATAGTAGGGACCGTGCTCAGCATTACACGAAGAAGGACTGGCCTGTGCGGGAGGAATTGGTGCCTTGCAAAAAAAGGAACATCATCAACGACCCTCTGGTGGACAGAGACAGAATACTCTTCCCACCGCTGCACATCAAGCTCGGCTTAATCAAGCAGTTCACCAAGGCTCTGGACAAGGATGGTGACTGCTTCACTTACTTGTGCCAGGCTTTTCCAGGATTGACCATGGAGAAGTTGAAAGCTGGCATCTTTGGCGGTCCTCAGATCCATCAGCTCATCAGAGATCCAGAGTTCGGAAACTCAATGAACGAAGTGGAACTGGAAGCGTGGAAGGCATTTGTTCTGGTAGTGAAGAACTTTCTTGGCAACAATAAGGCCAGAAACTACGCAGAACCTGTCAACAACATGCTGACTGCTTTCAGAAACCTGGGCTGCAACATGAGCATCAAGTTGCACTACCTATTTTCACATATGGACCGGTTTCCTGAGAACCTGGGTTCAATGAGTGATGAGCAGGGGGAGAGATTCCATCAGGACATGAAAGAGATGGAGACCAGGTATCAGGGTCGCTGGGACGCAGTCATGATGGCTGACTACTGTTGGACTCTGAAGAGAGACCTGCCTGCCGCTGAGCATTCCAGGAGTTCCAAGAAATGGAAGTTCAAGCCCTGAAGTTTGAAAAATGGTGAAGCAACATGCAATTTACGTGTACTTACCTTTATCAATGCCCACCATTCAGTTTACAGTAAACCTGACCTGATGGAGAGAAACAGATGCTGTTTCCTGATTCAGCAGTGCAAAAATACCCTAAATCAGTTGTAGAAATCTAGACAACATTCAAAAAGTAAAAAATTGTTGCCCAGTGTTGTCTTTAAACACACAAGCAGAATTTTCAAAACGGCCTTCAACCAAAGCAGCATCGTGGCATAGCGTGTTCTCCCTAAAATGAGAGTATGGTTTGCGGTGTGGGCCAACAGGCCAGCCCTCTGTTGCCAGGCAGATTAATGGCTATTGCCTGGCACAACGATTGGCTGACCGGGTTGCTGGGGCAAATTGCATGTAGCAAATTGGGTGGGTGGGACCATAGGCTTTAAATATTTGGGCTCACTGCTTCTGCTTTCTCTTTCGCAGTGAGCATCGGTTCACCCGCCTGCCCACCCTATGTTCCGGTTGACCTTGCTTTGCAGGTCATGGGGTCACCTGCCGTTGGGGCAGGGGCCTAGTAGGAATTTTGCCATTTGGCTGATTGGCTGGTGCCATCTGGTTTTTGCCTACTACTTAGCAATTCGTCACAACTTGTAAGGTTGCGGTTAGGCATTGGTTATGAAAATTGGTGATGGAGGGGTCAGGATAGGCTGTGCCTGCCCCTCCTATTACGCTGAAGGGAATTCCGTTAAAGGAATCCTGGGGCTTGCCACGATTTCATCCAATTCCTGAAATGGGACCAGGGCCGGCAAGCCTTGGGGAGCTGATTGGGTGAGCGGTGAGGGACTGTCGCTCAGCTCAACTGATCCCCAACATTGTTTTCCCTTCACTGGTGTCCAATGGAGTTCGGATTGTCAGTTCTGTCCCAGGCAGGGGGACAGATAGTCATAACCAATGCCTAAGCAACCACTCACAGATTTTGTATTTTAATAAAGTTGTGGCCAAAATAGTGCCAAAAACCTTAAACTAAAATTACGTGTGATTTGTGAATTATTTTGAGGGGTGGCTTGGGGACCTCCACACGCAACAAGTACACAAGACCGTCCATGAATTAGTGCCCTACATCTGCTTGTCTTTTCTGCATTTCTACAACTGGTGGAGGAAGTTCCTTCTCTGCTGCTGCTCAACAGTTTCTCTCTTTCCCAGAGACAGGAAGATCAGAAGCACCCTTGATTTTCCTCTCAGAATTACTTCACGAGCAAATAATCCTGCCCATATGAGAGAATCATATGCTCTGGGAGTTGTTGAATTCCGCACGCCAGCAAATGTTGGCCTACATAAATTCTGTCGCAGCACTTCTAAAGCCAAAAGCCTGGCATCCTGATGTTTGATGTACTGTTCAAAACAAAATCATTATAATGCCGGCAAATTGCATGCTTCCTTTACCATTTTATTAATTTATAAGTTAGTCCTTCTACTCTTTTGCTGGTAAATCCCTCCCCCATTTGTTTGTTATGGTTTGTTTTTCCTCGTTTGCTTGATGCCGTTTTATTTTCTTCCCCCATGGTGACAATTTTTTCTTCTTCTTCAAAAAAGGCACATTTTATCCTTTGCCTCAGTTGTGCTTTATGGCTTTCTGTGCAAGCAGACGCGAGGCCTCTTCTCAGAACCAGTTCGTAATGTATATGCATGAAAGCTCATTACGTACAAATGTCCCTTATGATACTCGTGAATCTCCTAGCAGTTTACTCACATATGTGATGTGACTTTTGAGGAGAGTCACAGGCAATTCATCAGCAGCTATGGACAGGACTTGCTGGGAATGAGAAGGCAGGAACTTTTGCTCATGGAAACTTGCAGCCACAACACAGGAGCCAACTCCTGGGGCCACGGTCCCTTTGGACCCCCTCATAAAATATTTGAGGGGGCTGGACCCCCCAAAAAAGTTAATAGACATTGCCATCCCAATGGTGTGAGTGTACCACTTGATTATGAGGGCAAGGCTTACCTGGCCCACCCAATACCGTATTTTTCCATGTATAAGAATGTTTTTTTGTGTGGTTGTCTTATACACGGGTAAGGGACACAGGTGGCGCTGTGGGTTAAACCACAGAGCCTAGGACTTGCCGATCAGAAGGTCGGCAGTTCGAATCCCCGTGACGGGGTGAGCTCCTGTTGCTCGGTCCCTGCTCCTGCCAACCTAGCAGTTCGAAAGCACGTCAAAGTGCAAGTAGATAAATAGGTACCGCTCCGGCGGGAAGGTAAACGGCGTTTCCATGCGCTGCTCTGGTTCACCAGAAGTGGCTTAGTCATGCTGGCCACATGACCCAGAAGCTGTACGCCAGCTCCCTCGGCCAATAAAGCGAGATGAGCGCCGCAACCCCAGAGTTGGTCACGACTGGACCTAATGGTCAGGGGTCCCTTTACCTTTACCTTATACACGGGTAGTGCAGAGGGAGGACGGGCAATTGGTGACAGCTGCAAGCAGGAGATTGTCAGCTGCAATTGGGCGGATTATTGGTGGCTGTGGCAAGGCTGGCTGACGATTGGCTGCTGCTGTGGAAATTGGGCGGGTGATTGGCGACTACTGGCAGCGAGCGGGCAGAGAATAGGTGAATTTGGTGAAGCGTGCGACTGGCATTGGCGGCCGGGGAGGCACTTTTTGGCACCCCTCCAAAAAAACCTCTGGGCAATCTCCCCCCATTTCCTTAATTTGGTGTCCCCAAAAATAGGGGTCGTCTTATACATGGAGGCGCGTTATACACGGAAAAATACGGTATTTTATTCAAGTTGGCAACCTTGAGCTGCAGCATCTATGAGAAATTGAAGGAACCTGCTTCCTTTCACCTTCTTTCCGTGTTGAGGTGGCTGTATTCAGATTCAGGGACCACATAGTCTGAGCAGCTTTCGGACACGGAATGAGAAGGGATGTCATTTTGTCTTTTGCCTCGGGCAGCAAAACGTCTTGGGCTGGCTTATCCAAATTCCAAGGGTAGGTGGAAGGCAAGCAGGTCCCGGAATTCGGAGCAAATAGAATTTGCTTTTCTTCCTCCCAGTGACTAATCCGCTTACGGAGCTCTGCGCCGTAATATGACCTGTGAGGTAGGAGCAAAATTCTCCCCACCAGTCACCTTGATCAATTATTCAAGCAAAGAGAATAATTCAAGTGCACACCGTGTATTAAGGCGTGTTCCCATGGAAGACAGGATAAAGGACTTGATTGAAGGAGCTTTCAGATGGAATTACAGGATTTGTTATTCATTTGCAAAAATGTTGTGGCAGCCCAGGTCAAATCGACCCAAGGCTGAAACCAGAAGGTGTATGTCTGTAGTTTTCATAATGCTGGCTAGCAGATCATTAGATACAGTCCTTACTCTGTCACTTTCAAGGTGACTTGAGGTTACCTGTTACCAGGGTCTTTTTTCAGCCAGAACTTGCCGGAACTCAGTTCTGGCACCTCTCTGGTGGGTGCCATTGCCATTCTAAGAAAACGCAGGATGGTGAGTTCCAGCACCTCTTTTTCTAGAAAAAATAGCACTTCCTGTTGCCACAGGACTGTATGGAATGATATGGCATGCCGTGTCTTAATTTTATAAATGGGATACCTCATTTAAACTGTCTGTTCCTAAACACAGGAACAAGGGTTTTTCTTGGCATAGTTAAACGCCAAAGCGTTTAGAGGGCAGACATAATAAAGTCCCTGGAAGCCATAGATTCCACCCTTGTAATAATAGAGGTGGAGCCAGATTCACATGTTCTTTTTAAACGCAGTTTAAATTCTGTGGAATAGAGAAATTCTGGCGCTCTCCATTTTGATGTCCTTACCAGGGCAATCTTCAGAATCTCTGTTGAACATTACATTGGAGAGCTCTAACTTTTCAACCACAGAGCAAGTTGCAAAATTCCTAAATGTAGCCATTTCACTTAGACAATCTATGATTGCTTTTAAAACAGCCTTTCCTGCCTTTTAACAAACTCATATATTTCATATTCTGTAAGGGAAAACACCCCCCTTTATCTTAGTCCCTGCACAAACCGTGAAATCTTCCTAGCTTTGAAATGGGAGGTCCTTCAAAGTTACATAATTTCTCAGGAGCAGGTAAGGAAAGCTCCTCAAGTCCATTGGCTTCTAAGTTCTCTATTATCACATTCCCACATGTAGCACTTTTTTCAGGGTGTTGTGAAAGGAGTGGCTTCCAACCACCTACACCAAAATGGGGGAGGATATTCAGACAAAGTTATTCTAGGTGAGGGGTATGAAAAAGAAAAACCCCATAAATGTTCTCAGAAAAAATGTTCATCAATTCAACTTTAATTCAGTGAATGTAGAGTTCGGGTTGTAGCCTTATTAGACTATACCGATTGGTGGGGTCTGTGTTGCTCCCGGGAGGGAGAAAGGAAGTCAAATGACACCGAGGTTTGGTTCAGAGAAAGAGTTTATTCTGCTCTCCGGATACCAGAAGGCACTTGCATGGTCAGTCCACAGCAAGTCCAAAGAAATGAGAAATTTCATGCAGTATATATATCCTCCAGGCACCCTCTCCCCCCTTCCCCAGGAATCCAGCCACGTCAGCTTATACATGCAGGTTGACATCACATATGTTCCTGCTCCGGTACTCTTAACCATAAAAGGGTGTTCCTGTTCCAGCACTCTTATCTTGGAGTAAGAGCTCACCAACTCCTGGTGCCGTTCCCGGGTGGCTGACAAGGTCTGTGCCTCAGTGTAAGATAAGACCCAGATGCGCCATCCCTGCTCCACTGGAACAGTCAAGGCCATGCACTGCCGTCACGGACTGATAAGGGAGAGGGCTTTGAGCACTTGTTTATACAGCTGGGTTTCTGTTATGCATTTGCTCAACAGCTGAAGTTAATGCATTTTAGAAATGCTCCCTTGGAGAAGGAAAAATGCGGATTTTGGGTCAGTTTCAAACTGACTGCACAGAAACCCATTCCTTCAGTGTAACCTGTCTGCACAAACAGTTGACGTGTATTCTTCTTCAGTTATTCAAGTGTAATGTTCAAGGAGTGCACAGTCTGTGTTCCTATATACACAATAGTTGTGTTGTACAAGTCAACAAGTCTACACTCTTTCACACAGACACTTGAACACGCGTAGAGAGTGTCTGTACCTCTGTTCAGTGTAATGTGTGAACAGCCCTGTGTTTCCTCCTTGGGTCTTTTATACTACTGTTAGTCAGCATTGACTGGCTGCTGAGCTAGTCACAAACTTGACTTTTATTGCAGCTAAAAGGGGAGAAGGAACAAGTAGAAGACAGTTGGCAGTGGGTTATGAATTTCGTTCACTGAGTAACTTTTTATTCATGTCCAAAACTGAGCGCCTCTGAAGAACCTGAAACTGTTAAAACTTTCCATTGAACAGAAATTATTGAACTTCTAGCACAAGGAACTCAAAAGTGGGGGTTGTATATGCAATTTGCAATGTTGTACTGTGAACTTAAGGAATTGAATTCATTTCTCAGTGCCTTCAGTTTTCCAGTGTGCTTCTGATAACTATGTTTACTTATGGTAAAAGTTATAATGTTATTCTTAATTATTAGTGACAATGCCCACCCCCCACCGCACCACAGATTTTCTCAAATGTGGTGAGAGTTTGAAGGTTTACAGTGTGCTTCTAGCTGCTGTATGTCTTGATGGCAAGAATCAAAATGTCATTCCTTACGATGTGTGAAACTCTGCACAATTCTCCTTGGGTGGGGGAAGGGTGGAGGCAAGCAGAGAGAAAAGTCCTTCTCTGTCTCGGATTAAAATGGAGAAGAACTAGAATGGTAGGTCATAAGGCTCACCTCATTTTTAAAGCGAGCATTATGAGTCACCAAAGTTCATATTCCAAACCAATCATTTTTTATAAAGCTTGGAAATATCTCTAGTTGTTCCTTGGGGAAGGTTAAAACAACCACAAAAATGTTTCCAGTGTACAGCAAAAACGGCAACTGGG
Source organism: Podarcis pityusensis (assembly GCF_964106645.2). Taxonomy (NCBI): domain Eukaryota; kingdom Metazoa; phylum Chordata; class Lepidosauria; order Squamata; family Lacertidae; genus Podarcis; species Podarcis pityusensis. Next base: position 121,153,521 of record NC_138028.1, on the reverse strand, counting down.
AACAGCTTCCCCTTTCAAAGTCTCCTTCTAGCCTACTTAATAGTCCTGACATTTCCACAATTAGCACATTAGGTCCAATTGATCTCAAACAAAAAAGGGTGCAATGCTCAAAGGAACCTGGGGTGATATGGGAGATAAAGTGGCGTGACTCAGAATGTCTTCTAAAAAGCCAAATGCACACGGCTCCATCTGTTTCAGCAGGAAGATTAGAAGAGTGTTCAACACATCTGCTGGTTATTTCCAATAGTACGCGAGATTCCTTTGTGCTTCTCCAACACTTCAGCTTCAAAAGATAAACGCTCATGGCACCACACCTTTCCAGTCCAAGTCACTCTCTAGCCCAATACAGACATCACCACTTATTTTTTTGTCCCGTTTATGGGTTTCCCTAAGACAATCAAGGGTGCTGGAGGAGACTCAGAGTCCCATGGACTGCAAGAAGATCAAACCTATCCATTCTGAAGGAAATCAGCCCTGAGTGCTCACTGGAAGGACAGATCCTGAAGCCGAGGCTCCAGTACTTTGGCCACCTCATGAGAAGACTCCCTGGAAAAGACCCTGATGTTGGGAAAGATGGAGGGCACAAGGAGAAGGGGACGACAGAGGACGAGATGGTTGGACAGTGTTCTCGAAGCTACCAGCATGAGTTTGACCAAACTGCGGGAGGCAGTGGAAGACAGAAGTGCCTGGCGTGCTCTGGTCCATGGGATCACAAAGAGTCAGACACGACTAAACGACTAAACAACAACAACAAAGACCATCAATATTTTGTAAGTGGCTGACTCTTTTCCCTCAGACATTAGTGTGTTTGTGAACATCTCAAGATAAAACAACAGCTCAGCCTATCATGGAAAAGTGATTGGTCTGAGGTTTTGGACATGGGAGCCTGAGATTGAAATCATGGGACACTGAGGTCCAGCTCCGAGGGCCTTCTGGTGGTTCCCTCACTGCGAGAAATGAAGTTACAGGGAACCAGGCAGAGGGCCTTCTCGGTAGTGGAGCGCCCTCCCATCAGATGTCAAGGAAATAAACAACTACCTGACTTTTAGAAGACATCTGAAGGCAACCCTATCTAGGGAAGTTTTTAATGTTTGATTTTTTTATTGTGTTTTTAATATCCTGTTGGGAGCTGCCCAGAGTGGGTGGGGAAACCCAGCCAGATGGGTGGGGTATGAATAATAAATTATTATCAGTGCTTTTTTTCTTTAAAAAATATTTAGGGGTATTCTCATTTTTCTACTCATATCAAAATACTGCCCCTCAATGAGGCCAAACTTAGATTCACAAAATGTTTAGGGGTATGTGTACCCCTGCATCCTCCCAGAAAAAAGCACTGATTATGATTATGATTATGACTGTGATTATTATCATCCAGTTATTTAGGTCAAGCATGTTCCTGGTCAAGTTTCCTGATTCTTATTTTGATACACCACCCAGTTTTGCTGTGTAGATAAAGCAAAATAGTGCAGGGCTGACACATGAGATTGCGCTGATGGCTCCCCGCTCTTTCTCCTCCTTCCCTCCCCCCCACACTTCTCCTCCTCTTCCTGTTCCTGTTCCTGCTTCTGTCCCTATTCCTCTTCCTCTCCCCGGCTTCATTCTGTGCTCTGTGTTTCACTGCCATGTAAGAAATGGCAGAGCCGGTGGGGGGGGGGTGTATGTCCACTTCTCCTTCATGCCTCACTCTGAACAAGGCTAAAGAGGTCCATCCACAAAGCGAGACAGTCTTGGAGAGGTGACCAGGAGAAAACTTGGCCGCCATCATAGTTTACCATGGTGGCGAAAAATGCTGTTAAAACTTAGTAAAACAATAACACACAATTAAGCACATTTCTAAAGTGTCAGGCTTCAGGGAATCAGCTCCCCCCCTCCCCGCTTGGCAGCAGATAAGCAGAACAAAGGAGTCTTCTTACCAGTTAGAAACTTTCATGATCACAGCAAGAGAACAAAGAATCCATTTCCTAGGATTGGCGGTTTTTCCGATTAAGAGTTCCACCCCCTTACCTCCCTAGTCAACCACGTCACTACTACGTCTTGTAACCTGAGCTCGTACCCTCTATGCTTTCTGTTCTGCCACTTTCTGAGCTCTTATTGACCTTGGGGAGAGCAGAGGAATGCTTTCCAGAGACAGTGACTCTGTTAACCCTCCCTCTCCCAGTGTTTCTTCTCCTAGCTGTTCCCCATCCAGTATTTCCCAGCTTCTGCCTTCTGAACTACGCCCCTCTGCAAACCACTATTCCAAATCTATACTGGTCTCCTGCTCACGGGAAGATTCAGGATCAGGGGGAGGGGGAGGGGGAGGGGGAGGGGGAGGGGGAGGCTCCCACCATCCCTCCTCAGTGCAGCCCACCTCAGCATGGTCCCTGACATAAAGTGACTTAAAATAGCTTTTTTAAAACCTTAAAATAACTTCAAACTTTTTACTAAATTTATACAGAATTTGTTTGGAAAACTGCAGTGGCAGCTCAGCTGTTCTCCCAGCCACTTCTCCCAGAATGCCTCACTCTGATCTCATTGGCCCTTCCATAAAGAAAGGCAGGGAGGAGCTAAAGGGGTCACCAGTGAGCTTCTCTGGTTGGTTGGTTGGTTGGTTGGTTGGGCAGGCAGGCAGGCAGTGGCCATAGGAACAGCAGGAAGGCAGACCTTTCAATAAGGCAAGTTAACAGATGGTACAGAGAATGCCAATTCACTGCTTGCCATGTCTGCTCTGTTACAATAGAATGAATCACTCTTAAGCCCCTTAAGCTACAACAGGGGAAAAAAATCTAAATAAAATAATTGTAATTAAGATTAAAATTTGACATGAAACACAACATTAAAAAAAAAAAATAGCCAAAGCTTAGTGCCAGGGAAAAAGAATTCTAGGAAAAGATTTGCTAATCCTTGAAAAGCCAAGACTATAAATGGTCTGGATACCTTTCAAGTGTACATCATTTTCTGACAATGAGTCAAAAGCTGCACAAGGCCAGATGAGGCCAAAAACTGGGGAAAGGAGAAAGTTTGAATTAGAAGCTTCCTGTACATGAAACATCTGTGCAGCAACATCAGAAGCTCCCTCTCTGTAAATGTGTCTCTAGGTATTTATGAAATAGCACATCATAGTTTAAGGTTGCAATTTTTAACAGTTTAACCTCACTAGTGTTCTGGGGAGAACCAGAAATGCAGTGACCATAATTAACCAGGACGCCCAAGGAAGAAAAACATTTGTAACTGTTTATCTGGAAATCTGTGGTATCATTGTAAAGAAAAGAGTGAATGTCATTTTATTTATTTTTATTTATTTGACTACCGGCCATAGCAAAACAGATTGTCGGTGTAAGTCTAGCACAGATGGTCAACACTGTAACAGAAGAACAGCACAAACAACATGCAGACCAATTTATACCAACAAATATAATTAAAACAAACCACCCCATCTGTTTTCCATATTGATTTATCTCAAATTTATAAATGGCGTGTTTGTTTCTGGGATCGTCTTAAAAATGCTGATTTTGAACTTTAAGGCCATGAACAACTTGGAACAATATTATCTAAAGGACTACTTGCATCCATATGAACCAGACTAGGCCCTTAAATCTGCCTCAGAGGTCCTGTTCTCTGGCCTGCCATCAAAGTACATCAGACTGACTGGTACCAAAGACAGGGCCTTTCTAATCATAGTCATTTCTGAAACTCCCTGAAAAAAGTACATAGCACTTGAGTCGTATCAGCTTTTGAGAAGGCATTGCATATAGGTCTGCTCAAAGCTGGCATGCAAATAAAATGATGGTCTGTCCCCCAACATCTCTATTCCTGCCAACTCCACTCCTGCCCTTTCTGTGTTGAGTGGAAATGTCTGAAGGGAGCTTTTATATGTATTTGGCTGAATGGAATTAGAAGCCCCTTTCAGGCCCTTGTACTCAACGCAGGAAGGTTCGGATTGGCACGACACACTTTATACCAGGCACCCCCAACCTGCAGCCCTCCAGATGTTTTGGTCTACAACTCCCATGATCCCTAGCTAACAGGACCAGTGGTCAGGGATGATAGGAATTGTTAAGTTGTGGGTGAACATATCAGACGACACAGCGATTCTTCAAACAGCTCTTGTTTATTCACAGGTCCAGAACAGAACTAAACTGAAGGGTTCAGCCAGCCTGCTTATATAGAGCTCTACTACAAAGCAACAGTAACAACTTTCTGTAACTATCCAATCACTGAATGTCCCTTTCAATTCCTTATTTGCATATGTGGACCTGAGTGAAAACTATCTACAGTATCCCCCTGCAGGCCCAGGGTGAGAACTTCAATACATAACAGAAATTGTAGTCCAAAACATCTGGAGGGCCAAAGGTTGGGGATGCCTGCTTTATACCCACAAAAGTTATTTTGAAATCATGAAGATAGCTTTAACAGTCCTACAGTCCATTATCCACAGGTGGAATTGGACAACTGACTGAGGTAGGCGGAGACCTCCAGATATCCCACCTGAGGGAAGGCAAAGCCAATCCTATGCTGATGGGGCTGCTCCAGACTTAGGGCTGTGCGCGTCCACACAAAGGGCGCCCCCCGTTTTAAGTGGGGAGCGGTCATTATCCACAGTTCAAACTCAACCTCCCTGGTCTGTGATATGCCAGCCTAGGGAACAAGAGGAGACTGTAATCCTGTAACCTGTGTACCTAGGATTAAGACCCATTTGAATTACAGTCATACCTTGGTTCTCAAACGGCTTAATTGCCAAACAAATCGGCTCCCGAATGCTGCAAACCTGGAAGTACCGTATTTTTCGCCCTATAGGACACACTTTTTCCCCTCCAAAAATGAAGGGGAAATCTGTGTGCGTCCAATGGGGCAAATGCAGGCTTTCGCTGAAGCTTGGAGAGCGCTCTCCAGGCTTCAGGAAGCTATCAGCAAGCCTGGGGAGCCCGCGGGAGTTCCCGCAGTGCTCCCTAGGCTGTGGATAGCAGCCTGCTGCACGGAGCGCGGGGCGCGCTGAAGCAGAGCGCCCCGCGCTTCGGGCACACATCGAGCAGCCCCACAAGCTTGGGGGACAGCGGGGAGGCGCAGCGCCGCCATCCCGCTGTTCCCCGACCTGGTTTGGATTCCCCAACCTGGTTTTGGGGGGGATATAAAGGAAATTTTTTTCCCTTTATTTCCCCCCCCCCCCAAAAAAAACTAGGTGCGTCCTATGGGCCGGTGCGTCCTATGGGACGAAAAATACGGTAAGTGTTCCAGTTTGCAAATGTTTTTCAAAAGCCGAATTTCTGACGAAGCTTCTGCTTGCATGCAGGAAGCTCCTGCAGCCAATCAGAAGCCACATCTTGGTTTTCGAATGGTTTCAGGAGTTGAACGGACTCCCAGAACAGATTATGTTTGAGAACCTAGGTACCACTGTAATGAGGTTTACTTCTGAGTAGACATGCCTACTCATGTGTATGGAATTGTTTGAGTTGGTGGTTGTGGAGGTGGTGGTAACATCTAAAAACCCTGGCTTGGGAGCTGAGCCGCAAAGACATTCTTAGCAGCTCAAAGTTTTATTTTTATAGCATCCCTTTAAAAGACAATAAATGGACCGTGAATAAATTATATAAACAAATAAAATAAAAGACAATAAATGGAACAGTAATTACCAAGGAGGAATAAGTTTCAGAAAATAGGGACAGTCAAAGCAAATATCCTCAATCAATATCCTTTTAAAGTTCAGATTTAGGGTTTTTTTAAAGAAAAAAAACAAATAAGGATAATAAAAGAACAAAAGATGGAAGCGGCAATCCTAGAGTTCAGTAGGTGTCAAAGTTCCAAGTATATGCTCTGATCAGGATACAGCCCACAGTGAGCTGTGTATTGGTAGAGGACTTCCTGCCAAAACCAAAAACCCTTTTCTTGAAGTTAATAACCCAGCTGTTCGGAGTTACAGAAATCCCCTAAACCAGTTAATAGTTGCCGCAATGTGAATGTGAAAATCTAATTAGCATAGGGTAGAAATGGCAATTTCCTTTTGTCAACAGGAACGGAAAATAATCTTTCACCTCTCTGTTCAGCGTTAGCTGTATTAATATACACATTAAATAGAAAGTGGGGAAATAGCAACAGTGTGCTCACCAGCTGCAGGTATCTTATCAGCTATAGCAAGGGGTGACTTTAATGTTCAAAGATGTGAGACTAAGTCAGACCCACCAAGTGTCCCTATTTTCCAGAGACAGCCCTAGATTCACAGAAGCTGTCCCAGTTTCTGACTTGATCCCTGAATGTCCCGCTTTTCCTTAAGACGTCCTGATTTTCATCAGAGAAATGTTGGAGGGTATGGAGTTATGTGACCCCCAAGCCAAGAAGATAAGTAACCATACAACCTTTAGAAGACATCTGAAGGCAGCCCTGTAGAGGGAAATTGTTTAATATTTTATTATGCTTTTATATATGTTGGAAGCCACCCAGAGTGGCTGGGGCAACACAAACAGATGGGCAGAGTACAGTGGTACCTCGGGTTAAGAACTTAATTCGTTCTGGAGGTCCGTTCTTAACCTGAAACTGTTCTTAACCTGAGGTACCACTTTAGCTAATGGGTCTCCTGCAGCTGCCGCCACCGCATGATTTCTGTTCTCATCCTGAAGCAAAGTTCTTAACCTAAGGTACTATTTCTGGGTTAGCAGAGTCTGTAACCTGAAGCGTCTGTAACCTGAAGAGTCTGTAACCCGAGGTAAAGATAAAGGTAAAGGGACCCCTGGCCATTAGGTCCAGTCGTGACCGATTCTGGGGTTGCGGCGCTCATCTCGCTTTACTGGCCGAGGGAGCCGGCGTACAGCTTCCGGGTCATGTGGCCAGCATGACTAAGCCGCTTCTGGCAAACCAGAGCAGTGCATGGAAACGCCGTTTACCTTCTCACTGCAGGGGTACCTATTTATCTACTTGCACTTTGATGTGCTTTCGAACTGCTAGGTTGGCAGGAGCAGGGACCGAGCAACGGGAGCTCACCCCGTCGCGGGGATTCAAACCGCCGACCTTCTGATTGGCAAGTCCTAGGCTCTGTGGTTTAACCCACAGCGCCACCCGCGTCCCAACCTGAGGTAACACTGTATCATCATGTCGTCATCATGGAATAGGACGTCCCTATTTTCACCTGAGAAATGTTGGAGGGTTTGCTAAATATACTGTCATATCAAGGAACCTAAGTTACAGGTGTAACTTTCCCCTATTTTGCCCCTGATTAATCCTTGTCTGTGGAGTAAAATGTTTCTTTCAGAACCACAAATGGCCTCTGTGTTTGAGTAACTGTAGATAATAAAGGAAGGACACTTGGTGCATGTTGGAAAAAAGCTTTTTTTAAACCGACATCCTCCTCAGTATACCCAGATTTCTAAGTTGGCCCTGTAGCATATTATTTTGTGGCAACGCTTATTAAATAAATGGAACTATAATTGCTGGGCTCGGTTGGCTTCATAGCCCACTTCTAAAAGACAGACCTAATGATGCTAATATTTCAGTGCTGCTGGAATGTTGCCTTAAAGACTGATAGCATCAAAGTTCTTCCAATCACTGGGACCCACCATTGTAGAATGGGTTGAAATATTACAGAGGGATGATGCTCATGTCTCCCCATTCTATTCTGTTATTGCTCTGTGGGCCAGAACTACCCCATGTTCTGCTTACTCTACCGCCCAATTTTACTTGAAGAATTTCCAAAATTCATTTTGGAAATGGGGTGTGTGTGTGTGTCATTTTGCAACAGATTGCAGTAAGTTTTCAGCTCATGTCTTTCTTAAAATAATAATGATTGCATTCGCGCAGGAATTCAAAAGCATGCAAAGGCAAAGGTTCCTTTCCACATTGTGATTTAGTCAATTTTACATGTGTCTGATCACATCAAGATTCTTTCTATGCACAGCATTTTAATCAGTGTTCAAAGCTGATCATCATAAGCATTGGTAACCACCAGTAAGGTTTCTTTCGGTGGGTGGGTGGGGAAGAATACAGGATCTGAGGACTGTGGCAAACCATCTATGTGTGCAGCTGTCTGAGTGAAGTCTGGAACAAAACAGAAAATTGCAAATTGCAAATAAACAATTGCTTCTCTGCAAACAAAAGTCCCCAAATCCAATGAATTTTTTTTTTTTTTTAAGTTAAGGAACCAGTTATGGTAAACAGTCTATGACTGTTTATCCACTATACCTTTATAATGCATTCAAAGCACACTCTACCCCCCTCAAATAATTCTTCAGTTTGTTAAGGGTTTCTGGCAAGGTAACTCTGTGAGAGGTAAGCTACCTTGCCCAGAATTCTTTGCGGGGTGTGTGTGTGTGTGCTTTGAATATTCTTTAAAAGTTAGTGTGTACACAGCCTATAAGTGGAGGTCGTGGATCAATGTTATTAACTGAAATGCATTCAACCTTTTATTTCTGTTCTATTTTATTCCATACTTGGTGATATTATTTTTCTGCATTCAAAAGCCTCTTGCTCTCTCTCCCCCCCCACATCTGTATAAAGGAGCTCAACAGAGCTGAACTGTTTGTTGTTTATGTAGCTATTAGCCCTGGATCTTATTTTAAGACCCTTCAATGAAGGTTTATTATTTCAGACTAGAATGTTCTCTTTTAAAGCAAACCAGGAAGTGATAAATTAGGTATGAAAACAAGCAGGGATATAAATCCAATGTAACATCTGTAGACTGCTGCCAAAGCAGTTGAGTTTGCCTGTCTGATAGTGGGAGATACTACTATTTTCTGATTGTTTCAGAATGAAAGATAGCAATGTCATTGTTCCTATCTCACAATACTAAATAATACTCAAGAGCAGAAAACTGGTCCCACTCTGAGGCCATTTAGGTGAACATGGAACAGGAGCAGCTCTCTGGGGTTTCAGACAGGAGTTTCCCAACCTGACCAGGGAACTTTTACTTGCAAACCATGTGTTCTACCAGCAAACGGCATTTCATCCCCTACGCAAGCATCCCCAAAACCAAAGTCTCACTAACTTTTGCTATTGTCGCTTTGCACTTTTGCAGAATTGCAGCCTGACTCCGTGCATGTTTACACAGAAGGAAGTATTGCAGCTATTGATATTGTGCACTTGAAAGCAATAAGATGAATAAAACCTGACTCTTCTTGAAATAAAAATTGTCCAGTCCAAAAATATGGTTCCAAAGCTTTACTAACAAAACTTGATCCAAAAAAGACACTGAAAAGAAAATGACATCCAAATAGTTGCATGAGATCATGCGCTTGTCTGAGCATACGTACAGCATCTTAGAAATATAAAATTACTTCAAACAGAGCTGAAAACAATAGCTCTGTATCTCCCACAGCCTCCATTACAGCCTGAGGTTGTGTTCTCCAAGAGACAATCATTAGCACAGGTTCTTTCTTCTACGGTACTTGACAACAAAGACTAACACACACAAAATGGAGATTTGCAACTGAATACTTCTCATGTGATCTAAAGTTAAACACCTTGTGACATTGTAGCAGAGATACATTCTAAGTTAATTATCAACCTGTTAGGCTCTCTGCAACGCCTTTCTTTAGCTACAGTGGAATCTTCCATGTATTTAGCAGCACACATGGAGAGGTGAGGTTGCTCCAAAAGCAACAGACTGCTGGGTATGGCTGCCATTTTAATTTCCTCAAGCATCTAAGAACAGTGCTATGCCAGTGCTACAGCCTGTATTCCCTCCTACCGTGGGGTAAGACTGTCAAGGCCCACTGGTAGAGGAAGGGTTGTCCCACAGAGGCACTTTTGCCATGGCTCTACCACACTTGGAGCTGTCCCTACCTCCGGGACAAAATTATTTGTATATGTTTGAACTGTATATGTTTGTCTGAAGGACACAAGGAACAAACTATTTCTTTGTTCATTAAAAAAAATAAATTATCTCGCCTTTCTATGGCATTCACATCACTCATACAGCTGAAGGTAGACCAAGATTTGTTAGAAGATCTCTGGGTGGTTTGAAGTAAATCAGCAAGAGTTTCTGACTCCCGATTGTTTAGTAATAGCAGCAACAAAATGAATCTTCCCACCTAAATTAGCCCGCTGACATGAAGAAAGCTATCCAGGCTTTTCTGTTCCAAGAACTTTCAACTAAGTTTAAATCTGTTAATGAATAAGCTCAGAGGTGCCCAGCTTCTAACTGTATGCATTTGACAATATCTACTTATAGCGATCAAGATACCTCAATGCTTAATAATCAAAATACAATGTATATCTTGAGTTTTAACATGATGCAAAAGTCCTAATATATTTCCTTTATAGAAATGAAACACATTGTCACTGTTAGCAGTTAATGATTATTATTTTGGGCGTATACATAACACACCCTCCGTTCTGGGCAAAGGCATAGTTAAGAGATTGCTATGTCCCTATACCTACTCCCACCCCCATAATTTGGAATTGCAATTCCATCTGGCTTGAATAATATACATGGTCTCAGCCTGGGAATAATTTTACAATCAAAACCATAAACAAATTTGTTCAGCTGCTTTGTGGGTTATGGGTAAACATGTAAAAAAAAAATCTGCTTCCCCCCTTTTACACAATTTTCCCCTTTGACTGCCTTAGGAACAAAGTTATTTGAACATAAATTCCCACATATGATTAGTTCTTTATATAAGGGTGAGGTTAGTTCTTTATGTCAGGGTAATGTAACATCTGGTCTATTGGGAAAGGCAGACTTCCTTAATACGAACTATGGGGCGATGAATTGGCAAGAAGTTCCCTATAAATGCGCCATATTGCTGAAGAGCGACTTGAATTGAAATCTGCAGAGACTAGGTTAGCTTTCACATTCTGAATTCAACGTTGCCTTCGATGCCATAACCAAGTATATAGGAAACACATTAATTCTGCTGCTATGTATATAACTGAACACAGAACAACACAAGTTGGCTTGTCCTCCGGACTCTGCGTTAAAATCTGTACTGTAATATGCTGAGAGTTCTTATGGGGGTGACAAAGCTCTAGCAATTATCGACTCTGGATCAGGCTCAGGCAAGGAGCTACATTAGAAGCATAGCTCTGTGTTGCATTGTTATTGTTAAAGCTTTGTTTAGCAGCTGCGGGGGCAGTTTTTTGCATTCTCATTTCGTATCTCTCCATTGTGAACCAGCCTGGGATTTTCAGATGAAGGGGGGCAGGCAAATTTAATAAATAAATATCACAGACAGGGCTTGGCAAAGAGCCAGGGTTTATAATTCCTCAATCTACAGTCAGATACCTGTCCTGAAGCTGTTATGGTGCATCCAATGAATCAGATCGTGGGTCAGCCTAGCTCTGCAATTACTGCCAGTGTTGCTCTCCAGGATTTTAGACAGGATGGAGTTGCGTGGCAAGTTCCTGTCCCTCCCCAGTAAAGATACATGGCACATTTCTTTAAGGTCAATGGGCTAAATATTGCCACCACTTTATTGGTTACAGGTAATGAGCGGTATTGGCTTAGGCATTGGTCCTAACCGACTATCCGGCTTCAGCCCGTCCGCTTGAAGTCTAGGAAGGGTTAACCACCAGTAGGGGGAGTCCTGCTGATGCACATCAACTAGGAACTCCCCCGGGGTCACCGCTTAGGGGCGTGCCTTAGGCCCTCACCTCCATAAGCTTTGGAAAGGGCCACGCCCCCCGGAATCCTTTATCGGACTACCCTTCAATATGCGGGCAGGTGATGGCGCTTCCTCCCCTCTTCCATCTACAGAACAATACCAACACCAATGCCTAACCGCCAATACCAAGAAAGTTGTGACAATTTGCTATGAGGTAGGTGAAAAACCAAGTGGCTGGTGCCAATTTGTCAAGTGGGAAAAATTCCTACCAGGCCCTTGAATGGCGACCAACCGAGGTCCATTGCAAGGTCAAGGACGAAAACCTTAAAGGGCAGGAGGGTGGGGAAACTGGAGCAGCTGGAGGCGGCAAAAGAGGGAGATACCTGGCCACACCAGCGATAAATAGGGCTGGCCACGCCCGCTGAGCCAGCCGATTGGCTGTCCAGGGGGTGCCGTGGCCAGGGATTCCCTCAATCAGGCGGAGGCTGAGAGCCAGCCGCCAAGTGCGTGGTGGGGACGTGAAGCCTGCAACACCACCTCCTTTGTAGGCGGAAGTGGCTTTGCCAACCTGGATGGGCCAAAAGTGCTTTGAATGTGCTATGGACTTCAGGGTCAGCTCCCAAAGTATGAAGCAACCTGCTTCGGGGGCAGAGGCGGGGAGGGAAATTTCAATTATGGCTTTAACCTTCACACAGCAGAGGATCTAAAGAAGGTTAATCCTCATAATTTATTGGGAACCTATATGTTGGTGCAGCTGTTAGGTGATTCTCGACTCTGGTCTGTGGTCTAAACCACTCAACCTCTTGAGCTTGCTGATCAGAAGGTCGGCGGTTCGAATCCCTGCGATGGAGTGAGCTCCCGTTGCTCCGTCCCAGCTCCTGCCAGTTCAAAAGCACACCAGTGCGAGTAGATAAATAGGTACCACTGCGACGGGAAGGTAAATGGCATTTCTGTGCACTCTGGCTTCCGTTACGGTGTTCCGTTGTGCCATAATCGGTTTTGTCATGCTGGCCACATGAGCCAGAAAGCTGTCTGTGGACAAATGCCAGCTCCCTCAGCCTGAAAGCAAGATGAGCACCACAACCCCATAATCACCTTTGACTGGACTTAACCGTCCAGGGGTCCTTCAATAGCAAGGTACATTGCAACACTTCAACATGTGGTAAGCAAGCCCCAGCCCATTTGGGAGACATCATTGGCTGAGTTGGGAGCTTGAAAGTGAAGCATTCAAGATAGCGAGGACGAGCGCGTGTCTCTAAAAATGTAGAGGACTTTTACTGTTCTGAAAAGGGGTTGTTGAATCAACCATCTCAAGAATTTCTTATTGTGCGGCAAAGACCAAATCAGAAGCAAAAAATGTCTACATCGGCATTCTTGGCTAGGCTTCCAGAGCAGACTGATAGACATTAAAATCAGGCATTTTGTATACTTAATTATTTGCTTTGAACAGGGTCCATTAGGAACAGTAAAGGGCAGGGCAGTCACATAAGCAGACACTTCAGACTCATTTATCGTCTGTGCCCATCTTGATCAACATAATTTATGGGTCATTGGCAGTTGATCTGAGGTGATTTTTTAAATTCCTGGGGGGAAATATGGCTACTCCTCCATGTCTGCTAAGTAAAGCCAGAACATTCATCTTGAGGAGCATTTCAAAAAGAGTTTGGGAGTGAGAGAGATATTCCATAGTGTAAGTGGAAAGGTATTGTTTTGAAACCATAATGTATTGGTAAAGAACTCCACCAACACTTTTCCCATCTCAGTCTTAAGGCCTTGAAATTCGCAGACCCAGAGCAACATCTAAATGGATGCAGTATTTAATTAATAATAATAATAATAATAATAATAATAATAATTTTTATTTATATCCCGCCCTCGCCAGCCGAAGCCGGGCTCAGGGCGGCTAACAACAATAAAATAGTGCAACATTCTAAAAACATTTCATTATAAAAATTAATTAAAATCCAGTTGATGGCAACCATTAAGCTTAAGTTCTGTAAAGATTGCCAAAGGAGGGAGTCAGGCTGCGCCCTGACCAAAGGCCTGGTGGAACAGCTCTGTCTTGCAGGCCCTGCGGAAAGATGTCAAATCCTGCAGGGCCCTAGTCTCTTGTATTTGAGTATTTTTATTTTTTTCATTTGGATTAGCCACAGTGCTGCATCTCAAAATTGGGGCAGGGAGGGGGTCAGAATGGCAAATTCCATAGTTCAGAACCCCGTGCCAATATATGTGTAATCTGACTATCCACTGAAGTTTGGATCCAATTACCTCTCTGGCATGAGCTGCATCCAATTCTGCCCCCCGCCCCACCCAAATCACATCAGAATGATGAAAAGAACAAGGCAAGTTGGGGGCCAAGTTAACTCATCACTACTTTAGGTTCCAGAGTTTTAGACAAAGATGTGTGTTTATGTGAAATAATCACCTCCTTGCAATAATGTGTGGAACACCCTCCCATCAGATATCAAGGAAATGAACAGCTATCTGACTTGTAGAAGACATCTGAAGGGAGCCCTGTTTAGGGAAGTTTTTAATGTTTGATGTTTTATCATGTTTTTAACATTCTGCTGGGAGCCGCCCAGAGTGGCTGGGGGTAAAAAATGTAAAGGACCCCTGGATGGTTAAATCCAGTCAAAGGCGCTCATCTCGCTTTCAGGCTGAGGGAACCAGCGTTCGTCCACAGATAGCTTTCCAGGTTATGTGGCCAGCATGACTAAACCGCTTCTGGCACAACGGGACACCATGATGGAAACTAGAGTGACCAGAAATGCCGTTTGCCTTCCCACCGCAGTGGTACCTATTTACTTGCACTTTTTTGGCATGCTTTCAAACTACTAGGTTGGCAGGAGCTGGGACAGAGCAACGGGAACTCACCCCCATCACGGGGATTCAAACTGCCAACCTTCTGATTGGCAAGCCCAAGAGGCTCAGTGGTTTATACCACAGTGCCACCCCATCCCTAGAGTGGCTGGGGAAGCTCAGCCAGATGGGTGGGGTATAAATAATAAATTTACTATTAATAATAATACAGTGGTACCTCAGGTTACAGACGCTTCAGGTTACAGACTGCGCCAACCCAGAAATAGTACCTTGGGTTAAGAACTTTGCTTCAGGATGAGAACAGAAATTGTGCGGCTGCAGCGGGAGGCCCCATTAGCTAAAGTGGTACCTCAGGTTAAGAACGGTCTCAGGTTAAGAATGGACCTCCAGAACAAATTAAGTTCTTAACCCAAGGTACCACTGTATCTGCTTCCTTTTCCAGTTTCCATTTGAGTCCAGGCACATATGTGTGTGCTTTTGCTTAAACATTACTTCCATAACAGTTAGCAGCTAGAAAGCATTAGAGTTAAGAACTTGTGGCCTGGTTAGATGTTAAGAGTTGCCAAACCCCATATATTACCCCTCTTTTCATCCTGGTGTCACATTTAATGCAATGTGCCATGTGCTATCCTACTGCGCATTGCTCTGCCCTTGGTGAAGATAACCAATGAAGTGAAGGAAGGGTTGGGCATTGCAGGATGATGATATGCACGAGGGGATGCACAGATGCTTGGAACGGCATCAACTCAACATCTCTGGAAATGTCTAGCTCCCTCCAGATATCATCTACGACGCAGCTGCTGGAAATCCTTCCACAATTAATCTGATGCTCAAGGAACAGGCACCCTGGCAACCTATGCAGCTGCACAAAACAAATTAGTTTAGGAAGCAAGTCTTTTTATTCAGGGCCAAAACTGCTCTCAGTGAAAACTGCTTTGGAATGGATTAAGATCTGATTGTTTCCTGGAGATGAGCTACAGTGCTCACCAACAGATGGAAAATGGGGGTGAGGGGAAGATAGATGCATAATTTTAAATACAGCACATGTTTCCAGGAAATAAATCTATATTATCTATCTTTGGATATGTGAAAGAAGATGGTATCCTTTCTTGATGACTTCTTGTCTTGGCTGTTGCAGGAATTTGCTTCTACTGCAAGAATTTGCTTCTACAACTGTTGTTCTGTCAATAACTAATTCTGTAGCTCAAATGTGTAGCCATGGCTCAAATGCAACAGACAATCGGAGCAGCCATTGAGACACATGTTGCTCCTTTAAAGCCATGGAATTGCACAGGACGGTCCAGAGAGAGAATTGCCCTTGAAAGGGCCAGACTCTTGATAAAGTAAAAATGCATCAAACCCAGTGAAGGGGATGATGGCTATTTTCTGTATGTGTTTATGCTGGTACTTACAGATTTATACATTACCTTTTCCCAAACACATCAGGGTGCCTAACGGTATCGGCAGGGTAAAGATAATAGATAGTATGAGCAAAAAACCAAACAAAAAATACACTTACTTAGAATACACAGTTCGTTAAATAATTGTTCTGTGCCTGGTTTTCCATCAAGTGAATCAGTTAATTGCTACAGCATGGCTTGCAGTCCACCTTTTCTGCTCCCCCTCCGGATGCTTTACAAAAGCTCCCTTCTTTGAAGCGTGGGCAGCTGTTGTTGATGCTTTCCAAAAACATATTTACATTCCCCCCACAATGCTTTTTAATGAAAGACCTTCTTCCAAATGCATAATTCTCTTTCCAGCAAGCGCTGTTTTTCACAAGGTACATGTTCGGTAAATGGACTCAAGATGCCCTGATCCACAAGGAATACCCATATGCAGAAGATGCACATCTACATTGCGATCCCATCTGGTCTACGGATGTGTCTTTCAGCACAGATAGGGGGAGGCACTCAGCAACAGCAGTGGGGACCCACTGTCAATGGTGATGGGTTCTAGGAGGCTCTGCTTTTTTGGGGGGGGGGAACCCTGCCATGCTTACATCTAAGTACTCCCAAGAAACCATGCCTCAGATGCTCTGTAGCATCGTGGATGAAAACAAAATCAATACATGGTGATCACCTTGGTTCCCCCCCTGTATTTTGTATCCCAAAGAGTCCCTGTCGAGGGCGCCTGCAACCCTGGAGTTGGTCTTGATTTTGGCCAACTCTTTCATTCTCATCAACTCTGCCTCCACCCTAGATGGGACACTTCTTCTGATCTTACAGGGTGGGCATGGTTTGAGAGGGGGCAATTCCTTGCTTTGAATCTGTTGATATGACCCTTCGAACCAATGTTCTGATATCTCTGAAGATGAAAGGCCTGGCATCAAGGTCCCTGGTGCCTAGTTTCACTGTTTTCCAAAGAGGTCAGTGTAAAATGCCTGTGAAATGGTGGTATGCTGGTTTCAGCTAGGGCTGAGCCTGAAGTTGTCCACTGAGAACATGCGTCTGAAATACAAGGTTGAGGTGGGGGTGGAATGTTCTCCTGAAACCACCATTCTTTGCTCACATTGATTTCACCATTAGTCTATTTCACAGTAGTGCTTCTTTTGATTAAAAAGCCATGGGGGCTGAAAGGCACTCTCCCAATTATACTGCCTGGACTCGGTCCTGAATGTAGGGTTAGAACCACTGTAATACAGTGCCCCCAATTCTCATTCTCCAGAGTTGGTCCAGGGGGATACCATGTTTGATGGTATCAATGCTGGCAAGAGACCAGAAAACAGAAGCAAGGCTGCACTCCCTCTGTCCTACTCACAGATGACCCTCTTGATGGGTCATCCATCAAGGCTGACTCATTTCCATGGCCAGGCCTTAACCCAGATTCAAATGGGATCTAAACAATCTGTCCTCCAATAATGCTGTCACCTGCTCCACCAAGGCCGACTTAGTTCTGTGCATAGGCCTGAACCCACATTGAAATGGACCTAAATAATCTGCGTCTTCCAAGAAGACTGTTTACGCGGGCTAAAGAACGTTTTCTAAGCTGTGGCTTTTATGTGGGTCGTTACTGTGGGACAAATATAAAATATCTCATGCAAATACAGTTCTGCTTATTTGGCTCTGCAGTCAAACAATTTTTTTTCTATTCATGATCCACTCCAGCATGCATTTTATACTTTATTCATGGCCTCTTAAGATGGGAGAAATTCATGCCAACTGGGGGTGATGAGAGAGAAGAAACCACATGGAACAGGGGTTCTTAATGTTCCCTGCTCCTGCATTCTGCCATTTCCCCATCATAAATTGCCCCTGTCACATCTACCCATGGAGTTTTAAGCATTTAAAAACATACAAGGGAAAAACTTGCCTGGGGATAGGGGAAGCCATTTGGAGTGGGGAGAAAACAATGGATGACGGAAAAATTAAGAACATGTCTCTCTCTCTCTCTCTCCTTCCATTTCTACACTCCTAAATAATCCCCACCAGAAGTGACTTTTCCTCATCTAAATGGGCTGTCAGACTTCCGTTACATACGGTTCACCTGCAATGGATCACTTGGGCCTTAAGTCTGCTCGAATTGCTTGACCTCCCTGAGCCTCTTTCCTTGTATCATTTCGTTCCCCATTCCACTTCTCAGCTTGACCTGCTCTCGAGGCAATGATTTGCATCATTTAGTTTTGACTGCAGCCTGACAGATCTCACCAAGGATGCTGGACAACATCTTCCATTTACGGGACACAGCAAAGGGCAGTTTACAGTTGGCTGCTGCCTGACTGACCTCTGCCTGTTCCAATTTAGCATGCTTGGCGGAGGTTGTCGAGAGACTTTGCAGATGTCCGGGCTCCTCCCAGTCAGTCCAGTATCTCTGAAAGAAGCAGACCTCTGCCTTTCTTGGAAGCCGATGCACAGAAACCTCCCGTGTCTAAAAATGTAGCGACTTGCGTGTAAAAGAAAAAACACACAAAAATAAACTGCAGTGCTGAACTGATACAATCTGATCCGTGAGGGCTAAGATCATGTCACGGCTGATTCACTGCCCATTTGTGGTTGGAGAGATGTCAGTTAAACGAATGCAGCTTTGACTTTTTCTCAGCTCTGGCCCCATGAGGGCGGATAAAGCTATAAATGGCTTCTAGCCATGGTAACCGTAGCTGACCTCCAGTCTCCGAGGTGGTACGCCTCTGAATTTCTAGGAATCACAGATGGGCAGAATGCTGTTGTAGGGCAGGGTCCCCCACAAACCTCTGGCTGGCCACTGTGAGAACGGATTGCTGCCCTAGACTGACCTCTAGCAGGGCTCCTTCTGCTCTTAAACAAACATACAATTGCTTCATTATGCACTCAGATCCCAAAGTTACTCCTGCCTTAGGTATCGGTATCTTCACAGTCAGTTCCCCATTCATTCATCATTTCAGTTGTAGCCGAAACTGATGGGTCAAGACTACAGTGGAATCTCAGCGCTCAAACATCTCTGTTGTCGTACGTTTCGGTTGTGATTCGAGGACCCGATCTCCGCTTGGGGAATGAAGAAACGTGGACACAGTATATTAGGTTAATGGGCAAGAAAAGGCCACAACTTTATTGATTACAGCATGTGAGAAGGTATTGGCTTAGGCATTGGACCACAGACAATTTGACTCCACCCACTCAGAGAGGGGTGAGTCTGCTGAGGGGTTAACCACCAGTAGGGGGAGCCTGTTGATGCAAATACAAATATAAGCTCTCCCCTGATGTCACCGAGAGTCGTGCCATGGCCCCCCGCCACACAGGGCATCGGACAGGATCCACGACCGCTGGATTCCTTTAACAGAATACCCAAAAGTGAAGGGGTAGGCGATGGCCACACCTTACCCTTCCATACACCAACAACACATTCCAATGCCTAACTGCCAAATACCAAGAAAGTTGTGACGATTGCTACGAGGTAGGCGAAAAAAACCAAGAGGCCGGTGCCAATTTGCCAATTGGAAAAAACTCCTACCAGGCCCCCTGGGCAACCAGGGCGACCAACCATAGGTCCATAGCAAGGCCAAGCGAGAAGCTATGCCCTAGAGGGAGTGGTGGGTGGGTGACTCGTGGCAGATCGGGAGCGAATGGCGGGGAGAGCTGGCATGGCCGCACTTGAGCGGCTAAACCACACACCCTCGGTGCCACCTGGTTGGGTGCCCACCTGGGGGGCATGGCGCACCAGCGATAGTGAGAGGGCAGGGGGCCAAATGCCCCCTGCGTGAAGCGGAAAATTGTCTCCCGGTCACAACCCCTCCCCTCCGGGAGGAGGAGAGGCTTTCTCAAATGCCCAAAACCCAGAAGTAAATGCTTCTGTTTTCGAACGTTTTTCAGAACCCAGATGTGCGATGCGGCTTCCGCTGAGTGCAAGAAGCTTTTGCAACCAATGGGAAGCCACACCTCGGTTTCTGAACGTTTCGGAAGCTGAACGGGCTTCCGGAACGGATTTCGTTCGAGAACTGAGGTACCACTGTACTATGTTTCCCTGTTTCCGATCACCACTGGCTGAAGAGAGAGATGAGGAAATTCATTATGTATTGGCTCCAAACAGGGGCACCAAGTAGGGGTGTTGGGGGCCCAGCTGCCCCCCACAAAAAAATTCAGTGAAGGGGCCGGGCCTCCTCAAAGTTCTGTGGCAGTCATGCTTGCAATCTGTGGGGCATCTAGACGACACGTCAACTTCCAGCAACAGAAAGCAAAAGGTGCTATCCTAAGCACACTTATTGAGAACCCAGTTCCACTGAACTCTGCAGGGCTTAAAAATACTAAGAATCGGGCTGAAATGGTGCTACAGGTTGCAATTCCACTGCAAATGGCTTTCTAAATTAGATGCATCTGTGCCAGGCGTGTTGGATGTAATAGGTTGTTGTTTAATATAGCCTGTCAGGATAAATCAACTACTTTCTAGCTGCCACATGGATAGGGTTACCATACGTCTGGAATTTCCTGGACCTAGCTGGTATCCAGCACTCAAAAACAGTGTCCAGGCTGAAATTGCTGAAGCGTCTGGGAAAATCTGGACATATAGCCCATGTCGGAAGTGTAGGTTTTGGCGAATTTCATTAAAAATAACTCAAAAACTCATTGTTTTTTAGATATTGCCAAAAAAGCTCAACAATTATGGCCAAGAAAACAAAAAGTTCAACAACTCCCCACCCCCAGCTCATATTACACTTTTGGAAATATGGCAACACTGATATCAATTATTCTTAAGCCCTTTTCTCAATTATATTTGATACCCATCTATGTGGTCCCAGTATTCAGACACACCCCACCCCCATTTCGTGTGGGTAAACACAGAATTGCTAGCTGAGTTGGTCACATTATGGCACTTGGACACCATATTCAGAATATGTGATGGCCTGGGATTCAGACTCGGAGGCTGAACCTGAGGGATCCCAGCCTGCACAGGATTCCCCGCCTCCAGAACCAGCTGAGCCGGGGCTGGGGCTTGAGCCTGAAGGGTCCTCACCTGTGCTGGATCCTCAGCTACAGGCACCAGCTGAGTCTGCTCTGGCTTCTGAGGGGATGGAGGACCCGTTACCTGCAGGTGCTCCACTCTCAGCCCCGTCAGGGGAAGCTGAGGTTGCCTCTGGGTCCGGTAACCCTCCAGCCTCTTCTGAGCTGCAGAGGCTCAGGGCAGAGAGGCGGAGAGAGCTAAGTTCCCGCAGGAGGAGTGCTCGCCTCCAGGCCAGGAGAGGCGAGTCACCAGAGGATCGGGGCCGCCCTATGCCTCGGGGCAGATTAAAGCCGGCCAGCCCCAGTCCCAAGTTGCAGGAGCAACATTGTTGGTTGCTAGTTCCTGCCTGAACCCTGTCCTGCTTTTCTGCCAGAGCTCCTGACCCGCCCTGGCTCCCTGCTTGCATGCCTGTTCCTGACTTCACCCGACTCCCTGCCCTGCACCCAGCTTCAGCTACTACAAACTGCCTCCACGTTGCACCTTTGACCACGGACCGGACTTGGACATCGCCTCTCGGGTAGCCCACGGGATCAGCGCAGAATAGTAGAAATTGCATCCATTAATGGACAGCGCAGCTCCATTTTCTATTTCTCCTGGTCTCCTCCCACAACTGCTCCGTTTCCTATAATGTGTTACAGCAGCCCAATATCCCACAAAGGGCAAAAGCAGACACTGAAAATATACCTTGGGTGATGCTCTGGACAGTAATGGATTTTACCACATATCATCACTGGTGTATATTCTACAACAGAATGGTTAGATCCTCTACCACAACAGTTGTTGGCTGAGGCATTCCTTTCTACAAAAATGTCTATATGCCGTCAAGATAAATTGTGTATAATTGAATGAAACAGTTAGGCTGATTGCTTTTTGAGGGGGGTTAATATTTACAAGATTAGTATGTTGCCAGATTGATGGCAGTGGGTTTTTGTTTTTGGCTTGAGCCGTTTGTTTTCCGAGAGCTAGTCCAAAAATGGTCTTATAGAGTCCAGCTGCTGAACTCGGATCTCACAGATGGAGGCCACAATTCCATATGGATTGCAAAGCCATGGCAAGCCTGAGCAGGCAAATCAGCATGTGGTCATGTACAAGAGAAACTCATCTAGGCGGAGCTGTTCTCCGCATTAAAGCAATCAGAATCAGCTTAGTCAATTTTGTGTGGTTTTACTTAGGCGTTGGAAGATTTTCCATTCATAAAGTTTGCCCCAACACCAGACTTGACTGTTTCACCACTGGAGTCACAGAGTTTTAGCAGGCAAGATAAATCAGTGTCCTCTGTTTTATCTGTCAGTAAGTTTTCCTTCTGTCCTCTTCTGCATATGAGCAAAGAAATTTGGTTACATTTTAGACTCTGCTTTTTCAGACTCTTGCTGTAAAACTTTAATTCAAGTGAACTTTGAAGTCCGATATCTTTTTATATATATCATTTTTATTAAATTTTCTGTTTCACAATTTAAAATACTCATTTTAATCCTTAAGATATCAATGACTTCCCTTCTCTTTCCATAGTTCATTTTACATATCATAAATCCCTGCATATTTTACAAAAACTATACCATTCAGTATTCCATTATTGCATCCATCAAAACTTATTTACACTGTTGAATTTATCTAAATGCTGTATACAATTATATCCCATATATCCAATAAACGCTTTCCAATCTTCTCTAAATGTATGTTCTTCTCATATTCTATATGTTAAGTCTGCGAGTTGTGCATATTCAGTCAACTTAAGTTGCCATTCTTCTTTGGTTGGGACCTCGCTCGTTTTCCATTTTTGGGCTAACAAAACATGGGCCGCAGTAGTAGCATACATAAATAACCTTTTTTGACACCTGGGAATTTCAGTCTGAATTATCCCCAACAGAAAGGACTCTGGTTTTCTGGAAAAGTACTTTTAAACATTTTCCCCCAATTCATTATGGATCATTTCCCAGTACTCTTATCCTTGTACAAGTCCATTATCCTTTTACAAGTCCAGAAGGCTTATATAAAATTGCTTCACCGATGCATATTGACGGATGCAATATCCAGTGCTAGGTGTATAAATGATGACACCACAGATCGATGCCACAAAGATGGGTCATGTCACCACATATACAATGCTTACAAATGGATTCAGGCCACACGTTCATCTGCAACTCATCTACATTCTTGGAAGGGAATGAGATGAATTCACACAGGATGAGATTATCAATGGCTGCTAGTCATGTTGGCTGTGCACTACCTTGAGTAACAGAGATGGCGTGCCTCTGAAAACCAGGTGCTAAGGAGCAGAAACGTGCTCTTGCGCTCAATAGTGATGGAAGGATATGTTGACTCCTTTTCTCTCAGTTTCTCCTTTTTCCAATCTTAAACTTGGTTCTCCACATTTCTGCAGCAATTTGCAATTTTTCTTTTTTAAAAACTCCCCTTTTCCAGTGTTCTAGGACAAATTTCACCTAATAAACACATTTAACCCTAACCCTAACCAAAGTACACATTTTTTTTGCGAGCAGTTGCTCCTCATACAATGGATTGTTGTGCATCATTTTCACTAATACATTCATTTTAAGGCAAGTCTTACATAATATACACATTTTTGTAAACACTGGATGGTTAGAGAACTGCTGTCAGGGACTGGACTGAGGAGGAATGGTGGAGATTGCCCCCCCCTTCTCCTGAACCTTCCTGAAGAGGGCAGTACAGATTTACAATGGTGGTTTGCAGGAGGTGGCAATTGGCAGGTTATTCCGCTTCTTTTACTGAGAACATGGGAATATGGTGATTTCAAGCAGACACTGTCTGGAAGAGTTTGAGAGGACAGGCAAACTATGAATTAGTAACTTATGCACTGCTATGAAGCAGTTTTGCAAGCAAAAAGACCAAACCCTCTCTTGGCCTCAAGAGAGAAATGCATTGAATAATACTAGTTCAACTGTTGCCAACTTAACAAGTAAAGATTTATCTTCAAGTCTCATATAAGGTGTCTAATTTTATCACAAAAAGCTAACAGCAAGGTAGCAAGTCACCCAAGTTAGCGCAAGAAGTTTCACGGCTTAGCAGGGAGCTAAAACCTTTGCCCTGCTTTTAACCATTGTGTCTTCAGGCGAATGTCTGAATACAGCTATTGTTTCTGTGTTTACAACAAAGCACCCACCTTTTAAGCTTCTGCTATCAAACTGTAATACTGTCAACTCACAACTTGTGTGAGGGTTACATTCAGGGGATGTGTAAAGCCAAAACTGTGTATAGCCAACACAACCCCAGAATCACCCATGCATGAGCATCCCTATGTTCCTTTTTTTTTTAAAAGATATTTTTAATTAAAGATTTTCTTGGTTTACAAGAATATGTGCATGGTCTCTTTTTTAAGGTTGAATTTTCTACTCCCAGCAGCCAGAAACATTATAGCCAAACACTGGAGGGACCTGTCAGGAGTGAACAAGGACCACTGGTACCAAGTTGTATGGGAAACAGCCTTCCTAGAAAAGCTTTTGAATTATGGTGTTGGAGGAGACTCTTGAGAGTCCCATGGTCTGCAAGAAGATCAAACCTATCCATTCTGAAGGAAATCAGCCCTGAGTGCTCACTGGAAGGACAGATCCTGAAGCTGAGGCTCCAGTACTTTGGCCACCTCATGAGAAGAGAAGACTCCCTGGAAAAGACTCTGAAGCTGGGAAAGATTGAGGGCACAAGGAGAAGGGGACAACAGAGGACGAGATGGCTGGACAGTGTTCTCAAAGCTACCAACATGAGTTTGACCAAACTGCGGGAGGCAGCGGAAGACAGGAGTGCCTGGCGTGCTCTGGTCCATGGGGTCACGAAGAGTTGGACACAACTAAACAACAACAAGAAAAGCCAACCTACAGACCTAAACTGGCATGGGTACAAATAAAAGAGGACGCCTTCACCCCGGTATGGCTCCCCTTTATTACATACACAGCCCATCAAGACAACAACAAGAACCCACCAACAGCATACAAATCAATATGGTTAACTGGACCCAACCATCCCTCACTCTCTCTCTCACACGCAAACAAATCTCACTGCAACGAACTAAAGACAACCAACCAAGCCCTGTCCCCCAACCTCTCTCACTACCAAGGAACTATAATAAGTGAATAGAAAGAAAACCTATGCAAGTGATGCTGACACAAAACTCCACACATATGCTAACTAAAAGAATGTTTCACAACCCCACCCCCTTCTTCCCCAACCTCATACTGTATACAACATCCCTATGTTTCTGAAGCTGGCGCACCAAGCAGGCCTTGCCCCTCACACAAGGCAGAGAGATTTTGAGCTCCTCCCTGCCTTGCTTACAAGGCTCTGGGAAGCTCTCGTGAGGGTTCTGGGAGAGCCTCCCAAAGCCTAGTAAGCAGGGCAGAGAGCTTAAAAGCTCTTTCCATGGCAGAGAAGCTGCCTGCCTTGCATGCATTTAATATTTGCGATTTCAGCTGGCCAACCACCAAGCGTGTGAAGCTGTGATTGCAGAAGTTAAATGAGCACGTTGCGAGCCAGATGCATTTATTTCCTGAGGGATAGCTCCACCTAAATTAACATTTCCCCAGAGCAGTAGTTATGTTTGTTCTGTCACAGCAAAAGCAACATAGCATCCAGAAAAATGTGTTCTCCCTAGCAGAGTGTGTGTGTTGCGGTGGGCGATACAAGCCACCCCATTGTTGCTGGGCGGATTTGTGGAGGGACCCAGCCAGTGAATTGGTTAATCAGGTCGCTGGGGAGAACTGCTTGTTGCCAATTTTGAAGGAGGGGTCAGAGGTTTTAAATACTGGTCGCCCAACTTTGAGCATTCTCTTGGCTGCTTGCACTGGATCACCCGCCCACCCTCCCTGTATTGGGGGGTTGTTCGCTTGACCTTGCTATGCCTGTCATGGGGTCGTCTGCTTTGAGGCAGGGGCCTGGTAGGAATTTGTCCATTTGGCTGATTGGCTGGTGCCATTTGGTTTTGCCTACTGCGTAGCAAATCGTCACAACTTGTAAGGTTGGCAGTTAGGCATTGGTTCAAATTGGTTGGTGGAGGGGTAAGTGCCTACCCCTCCAATGGTGGTGTGGAAAGGGAATTCCATTAAAGGAATCCAGGGGCTTGCCATTCTTTTCGTCCTTGTCCCTGGCATCGGACTTGGGCCGTGCAAGCCACCAGGAGCATGAGGGTGAGAAGTGAGGGACTGAGGCCCAGCTTCATTTTCTCCCCAAAAGTTGTTTCCTGCACTGGCTTTCGCTGGAATCTGGAAGTCAGTTGTCCCCTGGGCAAGGACAGATAGTTGGAACCAATGCCTAAGCAACCACTCCCTTGGATGTATTTAAATAAAGTTGTGGCCAAAATCGTGCCAAAAACCCAATGTTTGTGATGTGTGAGTTATTGGGGGGTGGCTTGGGGACCTCGACACGCATCAGAAGTGTCCCCCTTCATAGAGGGAATTAAATTATAGCCTATAGAGGTAACATTTTTGAATCCTATCCACAGAACATGAAAGGGCCTTGTATGCTCTGACCGCAACCTGAACTCTTCAGTGAGAAAGGCCGTTTCCACATGCATTTGTTCCCTGGTGTGAAGCGATATCTGGTGCAAATGAAGTCCAAGCAAAATCTTAGCATAGCAAAAACTTTGATTCAAGTCCAGCGCATGGTTTACAAGTCTTCCCAATGCTGCCCTGTAAAATCTCTGTGCTTGCTACTCCAACTGGTTGCCAAGACCAGATAAGATACTGGCAGGTTTTTTTGCAGAGTGAAGCAAGTGGGAGATAAAAAAAACCCCAACCGTGTCAAACTAAAACCAGCCAGCTACCAAATCAACCCACTCTCAAAGCACAGGACTGAAGAATGTATGGAACATTTCACCTCTATGGAAATATTTTGTCTCCTGGCCTACCTGGTGGCAAGTCAGTATGTCAAGTCCCCAGTCCAGGGTCAATCCACATGTCCAAAGTCCCACAGAGATCCAGGAGCATCTAAGGTCCTTCAACATGGGCATTTGAGCAGACACAGCCCCTCCGTTTTGTACTTTGCATGCTGATTGCAGCATCT
This sequence comes from Podarcis pityusensis, assembly GCF_964106645.2. NCBI lineage: Eukaryota > Metazoa > Chordata > Lepidosauria > Squamata > Lacertidae > Podarcis > Podarcis pityusensis. Next base: position 121,126,762 of record NC_138028.1, on the reverse strand, counting down.
GGGTTTGATGAGACAGGTGACCCTCACCTGTTCCTAGCCTCCTCCCAGAGCTAGCGAGCCCCACCTGGCCAGCTAGAGAGCTGGGCTGTGGGCCCTTGCTTGTCTCAGCCTCCTGGAGTGTCCCTCCCACTGCTCCCTATGCCTCAAAGCCCACTGTGTTTGGGGAGACAGGGCCCCTCTGGCTCTGGTGATGGGTCCTGCTATTCTGGTTCCTGTGCACTGACACCATCACCCTGCGAGTACTTCATACCCCAACCTCTCCTTCCCCATCCCCAGGTTCTGGCTACAACCCTTGCTCCTCTCCCCATTGTTCTGCCAGTTCATGGCATTTGCTACTACATTTGCTACTAAATGCCCATGTATACTTAAAGCTGGTCTGTATCATCCATACGGTGAATTTTCTGTATTACTTAGTAGAAAAAGGTGGGATACAAATGCAATAAGGTAAAGGATCTCTGGATGGTTAAGCTTTGTCCAATTTGACTATGGGGTGTGGCACTCATCGTGAATAGGGAGGTCTACATCTTAAGACCTTCATTTTATACGTTCCTAATAATAATAATAATAATAATAATAATAATAATAATAATACTTTATGTATACCCCGCCCTTCCCAGTTCAGAAAACTGGGCTCAGGGCAGCTAACAACAAATTTAAAACACTTAATTGTAGAAGCAGCATAAAATACAGTATAAAAACATGAATAACAATAAAATTCAAAGTTCGGAAATCAATTTGGGGGAAATCCATCTAATAAGCATTAGATAGTCACCAGGGCTAGCTGGCTGAATTAGCCCTACTTGGGCCAGCGAGGAGGCCAGGGGAGAATTAGCTGTGGGGTCTCAGAGCGGGTAATCTTCATAAAAGGGGAGGGGGAAGGAAGAGAAGGGAAATAAAAGATCAGGCTGAATTCAAATTAAAGCCTAGGCGGAATAGCTCTGTCTTACAGGCCTGATGGAAGGAGGTTAAATCCTGAAGGGCCCTAGTCTCATGGGACAGAGCATTCCACCAGGTCAGAGCCATCACTGAAAAGGCCCTGGCCCCGGTGGAGGATAGTCTGACCTCCTTAGGGCCTGGGACCTCTAAACTATGGTTATTCATGGACCTTAAGGTCCTCTGCGGGGCATACCAGGAGAGGCGGTCCTGTAAATATGAGGGCCCTAATCCACAAAGGGCTTTAAAGGTCAAAACCAGCACCTTCAACCTGAGCCTATACTCCACTGGGAGCCAATGCAACTGATAAAACACTGGGTGAATATGCTCCCATGGCAGGGACCCCGTGAGGAGCCTCGCTGCAGCATTCTGCACCCGCTGGAGTTTGTGGAACAGTTTCAAGGACAGCCCCACGTAGAGCAAATTGCAGTAGTCAAGCCTGGAGGTGACCGTCGCATGGATCACTGTGGCCAGATCAGGGTGGGAAAGATAAGGGACCAACTGCTTGATGCGGTGAAGGTGGAAAAATGTCGCCTTGGCTGTTGCTGTAACCTGCGAGTCCATGGAAAGGGAGGCATCAAGGATCAAGGGCCGAGTCGGTGTGGCCATCCACCAGCAGATAGAGCTGAGTGTCATCAGCATATTGGTGGCAACCCAGCCCAAAGCTCCGGACAATCTGGGCAAGGGGGCACATAAAGATGTTGAAAAGCATCGGGGAGAGGATTGCGCCCTGCGGCACTCCATACACCAAGGAATGGTGCAACGACATCTCCCTCCCTAGCGCCACCCTCTGTCCCCGACCACAGATAAAACAGCACAGCCATTGTGATCAATGTTAATGATGTTTTCTGACAAAGTAAGGATGAAAACACAATTGTTGAAGAAGTGGACCTGGCATCTTAGGTCTTCAGCCTTGCAGTTTCCCTATCTTGGCAAAACATTTTAACTAGAGGTCATCAGATGTTGAAAGATTGCTTCATCTGCCCTGTAACACCAACAGAGCTATTACTCAGTTTGAGATTCAGAAAACTGTGCTGAGTAAAAAACAACACATAGTATTTATTGTATTTTCCCAGAGATGTTGCAACAGTGATATAGACCACTTATTTACTCCATAAAGCTCATTTTAATCAAAATTGATCCAGGGCCAGGAGTACCTGATGGCTTTATTTATTCTTGTTTAGAATAATGGGGTGTTCAAAATCTTAAGAGTTGGATGAAACTCTAGATTCCAAAGGATTTCAGATATATAAATGTGAAGCAGACACAAACACTATTTAGATAGACAAGTCAAGCAACTATCTTAAAGAGAGCCAAAAATTAATGACAAGAACTGTTCTCGTCCTGAACGCCGAGCAGACATGTAGCGAATTGTGTCTTAAAAAAAAGAAAATACAGAAATATCTTTCACCAGTTTGGTAAGAGAATTAACGATGAGGGAATTATTGTGTGGGTGTATTGTTATTTAGCTCCTCTAAACCCAAAGAGAAACTGTATTGCATCAATGACTGCCAGGCTGGCCTTTCAAGAGAATTCTGGGATATCTTGTCTGAGCGGTGTCATTTCAGCAGACTAATTTACAAACTAGTGACAAGCTTATCTGGATCAGAAAGAACAATCATAAGCTCATCGTGAGCTTCCCCATAAACACTGAGGAATCAGGAGGGGGGCAGATGGGAGAACTCCCAGAACAGCACATGGGGAGAGGGGGGATAATTCTGTCCGGCAAGCAGAAAAATACTTGTGCTGATGGAACCATTTCCCCAGTGCAACATTGAACCCCTCCCAATAGATCCTGTCTTTCGTCCGAGGAGTTCAAGGTAGCAGACATGGTTCTCCAACCCCCCCCCCATTTTATCCTCACAGCAACCCTGAGGATAATAATAATAATAATAATAATAATAATAATAATAATAATATACCCCGCCCATCTGGCTGGGTTTCCCCAGCCACTCTGGGCGGCTCCCAACAGAATATTAAAAACATGATCAAATATTAAAAACTTCCCTAAACAGGGCTGCCTTCAGATGTCTTCTAAAAGTCAGATAGTTGTTTATTTATTTGACATCTGATGGGAGGGTGTTCCACAGGGCTGGTGCCACTACCGAAAAGGCCCTCTGCCTGGTTCCCTGTAGCTTCATTTCTCGCAATGAGGGAACCGCCAGAAGGACCTCGGAGCTGGACATAAGCAGACCAAAACAACCCAAAGTAGCAAACGAACAGCTCAATGAAGACAGAGCAGTACCATTAGGCACAGAATACTTACACTTTTGCAGAAGCTTGGTCCCACTATTGCACCTGCCTGGGGCCTCTGCAGGGGTGTGCTTGTGCCCCTGGCACAATTTGTGGGTGCCCGGCCCCTTCATTGGCAATTTTGCGTATGCTTGGGCACCCAGGGCCCCAGCGCCTATGCACCCTTGGGAGTGTGGGAGGTGAACAGGAGTACTGTGAACTGCAATGTTTTGTTGCAGGCCCCATTTTTGTTGTTGTTGAGTTTTGTGGTTTTTCTTGTTTGGTAGGTGCTTCTTCGTTTTTATTTTATATTTACCATTTTCTTTGCACTGTGGATCAGTATTAAATAAAAGTTCTGTTCCACGAGACAAAATTATTTAAAACATTTATTCGGAGCAAAATTAAACAGACAGTTTGAGATTACATAGAAATACAAATTTCAACCAGAACACTAGAACCCTCTCGTTAAAAATGTACTTTCTCACTGAATTAATTTAGGTGTCCTTGTACTGACGAGATCGGTTAGATCATATTTAGCATTTTGTAGAATCAACCCATGTAAAAATCAGTAAAACAAAGGTTTCTTAAAATGTGCAAATATTTTCTGAGTGTTTCGTTACCATCCGTAGTAAACGGCCCCTAAATATATGCTTATTACGTAAAGCTTTCTTTTTTAAAAGTACGATAAAAATACAAATTCTATTTGTTTTAAAAAGCCATTGATATGGCTACTAAACAACCTCGTTGTACAAATTGCAAAATACTATAGGACAAACAAAATTATAGATTTCTTTCTAGGAAACATAGTCTACTCTACTCATTAGTGATTCCATATATATATATATATATGTATATAACTATATCGACAGACACATAGGCCATGATCCAAAGGACTGGTTGTGGTGTTTTGCATACGCACTGCCAAGTGTTTGTCCCACACCTTCCTACTGCAGCCACCATCCAAGCAGTTTCTGAAAGTCAGGCGACCCTCTGGAATGGTGTTCAGTGTGATGTGAGAGCTTGCATTCTTCCCCGTACATGTGCAGAAGCACTTTAGGTACGCAGGCAGTTCTCTTTGGATCCTGTCCATAGATATAGGTATACATTCAGACCGATCAACGAAAAGAAGGAAGACTTAACACAATGCAAAAACAGGAAAGGCTCGACTGGAGCCGCAGTGCCTAAACAGATGCCTAACTTTAAGCAAGTGAAGAATCCCAGACTGTCCAGGCATCTGCTTAAGCGTCTTCCGAGGCTGGAACAAAGCTTTTAAAAAAAGGTAATAATATTGCATAAATGCATTCTATTTTCTGTGTAAACCTCACAATATAAGGTCAAAAGCTATTATTTTTTTCAACCCAAGTACCAGAAAACTAGTTCTTTTCTCCCCGTCTAAAAGATATAAGCAGTAAAATAATCTCTTAAGTGTCTTCTCTTATTTGTCCTTCGCATCCACCCTCCCCACCCCCCAAAAGTCTTTTCAGTGAAAGGATCCTTACAGGAGAGGAAACTCCCCCCCAAAAAATTATTGTATATACATATATATGTATATATATATAAATGTGTATACATACACACACACTTTAAAAAATGAGAAAAGTGATGGCAAATATGGAAACAGGAAGGAACAATTCCACTGGTGAATGCAAGAAATGCACAAACAAAATGTTCATTTATTGCTAGTTTGAAGGCTAGTGGAAGAAAAATACACTGATGCTCAGGAATGGGCTTCTGCGCAGAATTACAAATGACAACAGGATAACCTGTCCCCACCATTCTTCTCTGGGTTATTTGTTATCAAATTATGCACCCATAAATGACATGTACATTGCACAGTAAGGTTATTTGCCAAATGTATGATCCAAGCAGCTTTCATAGGGTTCCCACATGACCCAGCAGCAGAACTCCTTTGTGTGCTTCCAGATGATTCTCCAGGCTTCCAAGATCCTGAAGGATGTACTCTCAAACCCTCTGGAATTCGCAGAGGGCCTGACCTCAAAACATCGAGGGTGTCTTCTCTTAGCTAAAGCGTGTGTGCATAAGGCAATCTGAGCTGGATTTTTCCCGTTGTACGTAGCAACTTGACATGCACAACCTAGCAGTGACTGCCTCCACTTGGAAATCAACAGGATTTCCAAAACATCTGTGTTGAGGAGTCAGCTATCGGACCCCCACCTCCTAAATATGCTTCTGAGTACAGAAGAGCGCTTGTGTGCACATGTAGATGTGAAAATAGACTATCACTCGCCACTGAAAAACATAGCTTTTTGTGAAGCAGATTCTAAATGACAACCACCACCAGGAATGTAAAAATAAGCTTATGCGCCTAATCAAAATTCTTAAAGCTAGGACAGGAATCTGTGGTTCCCCGGGTGTTGCTGGTTTTCAGCTCCGATCTTCCCAACGTGCTAGTTAGTTAGGGTTGATGAGACTCATGTTAGTTGGAGCTGATGGGAGTTGGAGCCTGACAACATCTGAAGCACCCAAAATCGGTGATGATGGAATGCTTCCATCACTCCCTTTATGTTAAAGTACAGCCATTAATGTGGGAAAGTCTATGTGAAGAACCACAGAGCGCACTGCAGCTTGAATCATGGCCAGAAACAAGGATTTATGGACTGCATGAACTGTGGTATGTAGTATCTGGGTGATTTTCAACAAAAATGTATGAACAGGGCCCTACATACTGGGAATGAAGAAACCAACTGAGGGGATTCTATAGCGTTGCATGAATAGTTCGAAGAACTTCACAGCACATGGTGAATTGCCATTGGGTGGCGGAAGATAACTAAGAAAGACAGCAGTGTGATTTCGTTTTGGTTTCATATACACGTGTGACTTTTTACATTTGTACAGGGATAACACTGGAACCTATCTGGAGTTTCACAGAAGCAAACCTCACAAAAGTGAACAAGTTGAAAAAACATTTTTGGCACATTGACAGTATTTGTAATACGTTTTAAAACTCCCCCCCCCTCCTAAAAAAAAGAGATGGCGATATCTTTTCACGGTTCTTTTCCTGGCATCAGCACCTGCTGTCTAGAGGGTCAAGGCAAAATACTGTGCCTTCCAGAGTCAGTCCCATTTTGAACCCCTCCTGAAACAGAGGAAGAAAAACACAAACAAAGAAACAGGAAAGAGTGAGAAAATGCAATATTTTACAAATGCCTATTGAGAAGTGCTCATTCTTATAACTGTGGAATTCACCTTAAAAAAAGAAAAGAAAGAAAGTCTGGCCATGCAGGAATAAGCTCTTTTGAGTTCTGTAATACATTCTCATCTGGATTGTTTCATAGAGAATGAAACTAATCTCTCTCTCTCTCTCTCTCTCTCTCTCTGTGTGTGTGTGTTTGTGTGACTGCTTTTTAAAAATTTAATGTGCTTTAATTACACACACACACACACACACACACACACACACACCATATGCTTTTGATGTTACTTCTATTGAGCCTAAAGCTGCCTGTTTCCACTGTCCCGTTAATTATAGATGAACAGTATGAATTACATTTACAATATATCTCACTATCTATATGAGAAAAGCACCCTCAGTTTGAGATCAGGGTCCCCATCAAATATCTGCCTAATGTGAAATTTAAAAAGTGAATTTGAACGTTTGCATTTTGTCAGTTTTTGGAGGTGGTGGCGGCAGTGGAACATGTATGTAGCCTGTAAAAGTTTTGTGTGTGTGTGTGCGATGTGTCAAGTGTCAAGTGTCAAGGTCGAACCCTGATTGAAAATATACAGTGGGTTGTGTCACATTCCACTGTATCAGGCTTGCAAATGGAGAAAAAGTATGCAGTTCCATTCTGAGCTGGAATGGATCTAGTTGGATAAAGAACTGAGAATACGACGGCTCTGTTTTAGACCATGGCAGCGTAGACTGCCTTACGTACAAATTGGCAAGAGGCAACCTTCAAGATAAGGAGTGATTCTTGGCAAGATAGAGGTGCTTTCATAAGGGTTATTCCTGTGGGCTTATAGGATTTCAGTTTGACCTATAAATCAAATATGCTACAAAGATGGCTGATTTGAAAGGTAGCCTTCCCCTCTGGATTACAGTACTGGCTAGAGCTGAAGAATAAATAAGTATTCTTTTACTGAAAAAACAAAACAACAACAGAAAACACGTGCATTGATTCAATTCCTTAGAGACCTACATGTAAAAAGCCTTACGTTTGGATGACAGAATTGGGAATGTGACTGTAAAGAATCAGTCCAATGCACATGCCTTCTATTTTCTGGGAAAGAATGCCTGGGGAAGGTAATATATACTTGTTGGCAAAGGGTCAGGTTTTAGCAAGTCAAAATACAAAGCAGATTCCTGGCTCATATCGGTGGCGGTGTGGCTCTTTAGCAATGCACACTTTTTTTTATCCATGGTGCATTTATCCTAATGTATGAAACTGTTCTTCCATCTCAGTGAATGGGGAGTGGGAAGAACATTGTGAATTAGGTCCCTATATGATCAAACATCTGCAGCAGTGTCTTTTTTAATACATATCATATGCATGGTTGAGGGCACTTGAAGTGCACATATACCCAGAGCACAGCATCCCCGCAAAAGCTTGTATTTTACAGAAATGGTACCCATCTTGCCTGCTCTGTCTGAAGTAATAACATTTCCCTTGAGTTTTACAGTTCAGATTGAATAAAAGAATTCATTCTTACATAATGTGTATGTACAGCATAGTGAGCTATTACAGACAAAAAGTCAATACCTCTCTGAAAGGAGCCTGCAAGAATTTCTCAAATTTTACCACATGAAAAATGAAAACGAATGGAAATCTAGCAATCTGAAGTGCTAAAGTTTAGATCTCAGACATCAACGTTATTATACTTTATAGGACATGAATCGAAACTCATTAAAAAATATATATACCAACCATCGCTGACGCTGCACACCCACGAAAGCACAAAGAGACAGAAGAAATATTAGAGCTTCTGGCAGATTGGTTAACATCGGTAATAACATTTCTAATTTAGGCTACAATTCTATACACAATTACGTGGAACAAGTCTCACTGAACTCAAGAGAACTTACATCCAAGTAGATATGCATAGGATTTTGCTCCTACTTACAGATCTCACAAACAACTAAACCGAATAATATAAAACAATTGCAACTAAATTTATCTTTTCATTATTTCTTACAAAATATTCAGAAGTAAATATAAAGTTGATTGCAACCAAGTTCATTTTCTGAAGTAAATCTATTATAATTTCCCCACTGTTGAGATTGGAAAGGTATTTATGGTATTTCATCACACATAGATATAAATATTTTGTGCATGCACTTGGTAGCTTTTGGTCTCACATGGTATACTGTCAAAAACCATGGGTATTGGGGTGAAAAAAGTGGAATAATGTTACAGAGGAGCTAAAAGGCAAGGTGTTTCTTGCCACTAGCCCTGCACCCAACTGGCCTGTACTGCCCTGTGTGTCAATGGACCAGGAAGAGTAGTGAGGGGATGGTGGAGGCCTAACCACTACATGGAGGTGAGCAAAGGCCAGGCAATGGGCAAGGATACCCAGCAGTGATGAAGAGAGATAGGCAAGGGGTCTTGTGGGTTTGAAATGAAGTGTGAGTAGCTGATTAACCATACACAGATAGGATGGGGTGACTAGAGAAGGGATCATGATGGAGAAATGTGTGGAGAAACCCAGCGGGCTACCATTTGTCATGTATTTGAGTGGGTGGGGTTAGGTTTAAAGAAGTCCTGTTGGGCCTAAAGAACGTAGAAAGGCAGGCAACATGGACAATGAAGTGCTGGCATATGAAAGGAGGAGGAAGGGAAGAGAAGGAGACATTTTTTTAGGACTCCAAACGGCAAGAATCAAACCTGGTTAGGAGCCTAAGCAGTATTATAGTTAGGCAAAGTGTGTTGTACCTTGAAAGAGCAAAATGTGTTTTACAGATAGATATTAAGGCTTGCTTGTACTGAGTGCATTCTTCCCTGGTGGTATTGTAGTGTAGTGATGGCCAAACTTGGCCCTCCAGCTGTTTTGGGACTACAATTCCCATCATCCCTGACCACTGGTCCTGTTAGCTAGGGATGATGGGAGTTGTAGTCCCAAAACAGCTGGAGGGCAAAGTTTGGCCATCACTGTTGTAGTGGTTACATTCAGATCTTCAAAACTGCACCCTCCATGTAGCCCACGAGGGATAAATAGTTCTTCTCTAGAGGAAGCATGAACAGTAATACTGACCCCATTTCCTCTGCAGAAGTGCTACAAAAGCTTATACAATAAGCATTAAATCCTCTAAGGATTCTGAACACTGATTCACTTATTGCCAGTGTTGTTCTCCTTAGATGTTGTTGGGACTACCATCAGCATGCACAGTGGTGACGGATGACGGAAAATGCGGAGGACCCCACAAAAAGTACCTCTGCTTGAGATGGATAAACACTCTATTATTAACAACTGAATGAATCCTACTTCCCTTTTCTTTTCTTGCAACACTGAACATTTTACAGGCCACGATCATGTCGCCTACAGCACAAATAACGTCCCCTGATATTTACATGGCAATAGAAACAACATTTTTGCAATGGCAAATGTTTTGTCACCTGCATCTCGTCTAGTTTGGATTGAATGTCTGGAGGGAAATCTCCTGCTCCGCAGCTAAAAGGGTCAAAAGGTTCTGCTCCAAAAAGGTCTCTCTCTAGAAAGAAGAAGAATAAAAAAAAAAGGAATCAGCAACACCTAAGAGGTGGAGTGTTTGGAAACTCGGACAGCTGGTGAAACTCTGGACTTGAGAATGCAAAGCGGCAAAATTTGCAACCAGTGTTCTGCTGTATTCTAGAAGGTCTGTACTAGATGGTTCGGTTGAGCCACCACTCTTGATCATTGCGTCTTGCCCCTCTGGAGAAGGAGTCATGAACTGGCAACCATTCATTTTCACTTCATTTCCCCTAAATTATTTTTCGAGAAGGAATCTCCACGAATTCCAGGCTAAATCTGTATGAAGCATAGTCATCTTCTTCTCCTTCTTAAAGCATACAGCCCTTGCAGATCCTTCAGAAACTGAAGTGTGGGTGTTTTCTCTAAGCAGGACACATATGCAGAGTAAGTAAGTTGTTCCAGCAAACAAGCCTCAGATCACCAGCTCATTAGTTTTGGTTATGACTGCGCAGTGTTTCTTATCAAAAGATGAAGCTCGAGGGGGGGAAATAATCCTTTGGCTTGCATTATATTTCTCTTACATAGAACTGCGCTAAATCAGAACAGCTGCTCAAAGGCATTCAGAACGGGCAGCTTCCAAAAGCCCCTCCAGGGATGATAGAGCATACCAGTGATGGGGAACATGTGGTCCTCCAGAAGTTGTTAGACTTCAGCTCCCAGCAGCCCAAGTCAGTATAGTCGATGGCCAACCCCTCTTAATCTTTGTGAACTGGCAGGATTCGCAGTGCAAGCTGAGTTATGCTATGGGCATGGATTGTGGACACTGGAAGTGTAATCCCAGCAATTAGGGACGATTTGCACGCTCAGAGAAAAGAAGGTAGCACATTGTTCCTGGGACTCTACCACATCAGAACATATTCAGGTGGTGGAAATCACCTGACTGATGCCCAGTGCATCCAAAAACATCCAAACCCCCAAAATTAGAATGCCGGAAAGCTCAAAGCAACTTCTTGCTCAATTGCTTCCTCCTTCTATTCTCATGATGCTTTAAATCTTTTATTTCCCAAGTGTTACAGTTCAGATTATATTCTGCTTTAACTAGCTAGAGATTGACAAGAGAATTACAAAAAACACATTTTTTTCTGATTAATGCACCTCTCATTTTTTTATATTAAAAATGAGTATTTGTCCCTTATTTGCAGATTTCCCGTTGCTCTCCTGTATTAATTTGTGGTGCACATCTATCCCTGTCATGCCTTTCACAGTGTAATAATTTCTATTCTAAAACAGGAGTGGATTTGTGGTATTTCAAACACTCCCAGAATGCATGACCATATCAAGTTGTTTTATGGATGAATTTCTCAACCACAATAATAACACAACAGAAGGAAGATTTATAAGGCAGTGCTTTATGTGTGGTTATGGAGTTTTCGAGGGCAAGGTCTTAAATCTGGCATTTCTGTTTCACACTTTAAAAGATCTAGAAGTGATTGTTGCAGCTTCTAAAATTACTACTATTGGTCCATGACATATAAAATCACCTCGTGAAAATGCATTATAATGATAATATACTGGACTGCTAAATTCAGTAAAATACAGAGAGACTGATTTACCTATCACAAGATGCAAGATCTTCCAATAAATAATGACTGCATTTTCCTTTTACAACACACAATGTGCCTATCTCAACAATCCTTACAACAGCCCTGTAATGTAGGCTGGCATTGTAAAGGTAAAGGTAAAGGTACCCCTGCCCGTATGGGCCAGTCGTGTCCAACTCAAGGGTTGTGCGCCCATCTCACTTAAGAGGCCTGGAGCCAGCGCTGTCCGGAGACACTTCCGGGTCATGTGGCCAGCGTGACGAAGCTGCTCTGGCGAGCCTGCACCAGCGCAGCACACGGAAACGCCATTACCTTCCCGCTATAAAGCGGTACCTATTTATCTACTTGCACTTAAGAGTGTTTTTGAACTGCTAGGTGGGCAGGAGCTGGGACTGAAAGACGGGAGCTCACCCCGCCGCGGGGATTTGAACCGCCGACCATGTGATCGGCAAGTCCTAGGCACTGAGGTTTTACCCACAGTGCCACCCGCGTCCCAGGCTGGCATTACTTATCTTCATATTGCAGTGAACTGGGAAGAGCTCTAAGAGACGATGGTTGATACACCACCTTGTGAGTGGGTTCAAGAGACGAGATTTCAGACAACAAATCTGAGCAGAGGACTTTGCATTGCAAACTCTTTAAGCCAGCCGTTTTATTAGTGCTTTCATAAGATCCTGAAAGTATTATTGCCTCTTTCAGACCATTATTTTATGGTGGAGAATGCAGTACCTTTCCAGACTTTGAACTTGATTTTGAAATGTGATTAGCAATATTAGTTTCTAAATAGGTTCTTCTTTTGGTAATCTGTTATGAAAAATAAAGGGGTAAAAGAGAAGCACTCATGTGGACAGTGGAAGTAGTTGGGTTCAAATGTTTCTTTGAAGTAAATTTGATCTGCAGACCTCTTGGAAAGGCCATGAGTCTTGCAGCACAAAGTAAAAAATTTGCCCTGTTGTTATTGGTGGCAATCAAACTATTTTCTAAGAAGGGACTATAAGATTTCATTCATCTATTATCAGATTTTATTTGCTTTTTTCCTATTGGGACACTTTGATCTCAGAAATATCCTCTTTGGCTTCAATACACATCAAAAGATGTCTCTTGGCATTGACAACGCGAAAGCCTAAAATAATTGCGGATTTCTCCCCTCGTTTTCAGCCATTGCAACTCCCCTGCTTGTTTCCCCCAGTAATTCCAAAAGGGCTGGAGATTTCCACTATTTTCCAGAAACATAAACTATACCTTTCCTTTGAGGTAATCAACCTCTGCTTTCAAGCTAGGCATCTATGTTTCTTGGGGTTAAAGGCACCACATAGTGCACAAGCAGCTTGGAGTACTTCACATTCAATATAATATAATTCACTGATTACTATCTGGGGAGATGAGCATATCAAGTCAGGTACAGAGCCCTGAACAACTTAGGTCCAACATTCCTTAAGGACTGCCTGAGCCCTTGTATCCCAGCCCAATCACTGAGATAATCATAAGAGTGCTGTTTACTGCTGTGATACAGCAGCCTGTTGGGCACATACCGTATTTTTCGCTCTATAAGACGCACCAGACCACAAGACGCACTTAGTTTTTGGAGGAGGAAAACAAGAAAAAAAAATTATTCTGAATCTCAGAAGCCAGAACAGCAAGAGGGATCGCTGCGCAGTGAAAGCAGCAACCCCTCTTGCTGTTCTGGCTTCTGGGATAGCTGCGCAGCCTGCATTCGCTCCATAAGATGCACACACATTTCCCCTTACCTTTTAGGAGGGAAAAAGTGAGTCTTATAGAGCAAAAGATACGGTATTTTTGTTGGTCTCACATTGTGGAATACTCTTCCAGCAAATTTGGCAGGCACCATCCGTTTTCAGGCGTCTCTTAAAAGACTTCATATATGCTGGCAGCCCTAGGCTGTTGTTTGAAATTTTCTGGAGTGGCCAGTCATTTTAATGATTATCCCATCTTGCTTTTAATGGTTTTTATATTGCTGTATACATCCCTGATATTTTATGGGAGGGTAGTATATAAATAAATTTAGAAAGACACAATAGGCTAATCTTTCAAGATTTCAATGGGCAATTTGTTCCCCCCAAAAATGTAAGCGGTAAAGCCTTAATTTTTTTAAACCGGCCATCTTTGTTGACTTGGCTGTTTTGTGTTAAAAGCACAACGGATAGCATGACAAGAGCTGAACCAGAATTACTCACAAAATTACTAAACTATCATTTTCAACTTACAGTTAAACTAAGCTACGGTTTGTATACGAATGCACAGCATGCTGCAGAAATTGTGGGTCCTTCTCTGCTCCCTCATTCCTGCTGCACTGCCAAGAAACAAGCCATAACACAGGCTTGTCCCTTGTTAGTCTTCCAAACAAACGAAGAGGAGTAAGCCAAGAACAAATATTGTTTACCACTCATTGTTTGTTTTCAGAGGACCACGGCTTGTCTTCTGGTAGAGTGGCAGCAGCAGGGGAGGAACTAAATGCCTGTGATTTCAGTAGTATGCGCTAGCGTGCTGTGCATTGAAATTCGAACCATAGTTTAGTTTCTTTGTAATTTAAGGTGACACATGGACCTTGCAGTTATCTCTCACGCAAACACCTTTGGAAATGCTGCAGCCTGGGGTGGAGAGAAGCTACCCTCTTTCGGTGATTCTTTGGCAATCCTTATACAGTCGTACCTTGGAAGTCGAACGGAATCCATTCCAGAAGTCCTTTCGACTTCCAAAACGTTCGGAAACCAAAGCGCGGCTTCCGATTGGCTGCAGGAAGCTCCTGCAGCCAATCGGAAGCCCTGTCGGACGTTGGGGTTCCAAAGAATGTTCTCAATCCGGAACACTCACTTCCGGGTTTGTGGCGTTTGGAAGCCAAAGCATCCGAGTACCAAGACATTCGGGATCCAAGGTATGACTATAATGAAATTTGCGCCCCGGTTTAAACAAGTCTCACTTGCAATGGCCCTCAGTGGTAAGGAGAGTTAGCCAAACCTGACTGCTTTTGATGACATCTGGTGATCAAGGAGAAATGATGGCACAAAATCGGTTTGAAGTAATGGGTGTGGGTGTTCAATCAAAGCGGAAATTGATCTGGAGGGAGGTGGGGGGAATTTACATTGCCAAAATCATTAGTTGTACCCCCAACGATAAGAAAAACTATTGAACATTTGGTACCATCCCACTTATACTTAATGTTAAAAGTTAGTGTTAACCATATTACCAGATAGCCGTAGAAATTATTTGATAGTTTGGCTTTGTGAGGGAGTAATTACAGACACTTGGTCATAGTTACCAGGGTTAAAATAATACTGGCAGATCCAGCAACGCTTTACTTCTTCTGAGATGTTTCCCAAAAGAACCACATAGGTGGTTCTGAAGTCGAGTGTAAACTACTTTAATCGTTCCATGCGGGATTTGATAGGCACAGGTTTTTCTTCTTCAAAACATAGCATCCCCTGTGTGTTCCTTCTTTAGCCACTGGAATATGAGATTGCCACCACATTTTCTTTTCAGCATGGGGACACACACAAAAAGGTGCGGTACTAGTTGAGTCACGGCTGAAGTGTCACAACGAAGACCGTAGAAGTATTTTCCTGAAGTTAACACGGGACTAAAACATATCCTCAGATTGCTTTTGTGCAATATGAAACAATAGATCCAGTCCCCTAGTTAGCACATATATAGTTGAACGCCTGCTTAGTTTTAACAGCCAAAAGGGGACAAGCAAACGTTTACAACAAACATGCTATTTTAATTCCTGCCTTGAGTGGAGTTATTACTTGAACATATGAAAGGGTCACAGGATGCCCCCCAAACACCCAAACTCTCAAAGAACAGGAACACTGCGAACCCAGCACTATCATTTTTAAATGCGTGGTTTCCAAAAACCATATTTGGTTTAGTATGAAGATGAAAACAAATCAGGTCAGTTCATTACAAAACTTACTGATCTCTGCAGATCTACTGGGCACTGGAGGAGGCTGTGTGCCATTGCGAGTAGGTGTTGATGACTGAGGGGATATGGGAGAAAAGGGAACCATATCAAAGATGTCAGTGGAGGGTGATTTAGGTGTCACACTGCCTGCCTACAATAAGGACAATAAACATTAGGGCAAAATTTCACATGGCAAAAATCACAATATTGAACTTTTTTTTCTTTTCGCATGCAATGCAGAAGATAAAAAGCTACGTTTTCGAACAGAAGAGGGCATGCAAAAAACAAAAGAGCTGATATGAGAAATTGGCATTTGCAGCCTGAGGTTTATGAAACATGCTAAAGCCTTCAGTCACGCACCAACCAGTATTGTAATACTTCCGCAGTTTTAGTGTATCTGGTGTATCCAGAATTGAATGACTTTTAGATACAAAAGAGTTGGGGGGAATATGAACGCATTTGAATGGAGAGAGAGATAATGCCCATTTATCGGGACAGTTGGCTATACATCAGAACATACAGAACTAGCGCCTGAAATTAAGAGATAACGTATCAGTTTTGTTTTATTACCTCTTGTGTCATAATAGGATTAATATTCTGCAAACCTGACATAGCAGTTGCTCTAAACACTGAGAAACCATTATGTAATAAAGCAGTAATTTGGATGAAAACACATTAAGGACCATGAATATATTGAAACTAACTTTTTTTAAAAAAAATAAAAAATGTTCAGCTTGGTACTATAGAAACCTCATCACTAAAAAAGCCCAGAAATTCTGGTCAGCTTCAGGAAAGTATAATTTGCTGAAAATATACTTTTCTGTCGGATTAAGATTAATAGCCACAGTCATTTCACCATTGCTATCCAAGTAAAAATGCTTTCGTAAGAGGAAAATATGCAGCAATAACATACAGAAAGCAGAGAGCTATGCATAAGATAATCTAAGTAAGCTTTCCCATTACATGGAGCTAACAAGCAACTTTGTTTTATTGACAATGCAGAAAAAATATCCCTAACAGAAAATCCCAACTATGTCTCAAATGTTATGCATAACAATCTGGTTTGGTTATACTGATATTATAATGGAACAAGGCTAACTGGACGTACAATGACCAATTATCTTCACGTTGTAATGGAATAAATTGATGTCAGTGCCATGTTTCTAGAGGTGATGTTTTTCTTCCCTCTTGCCATGCAAGGCTTCTTGATAGGTTGTGTTTTAACGGGTGGTTAGATACAGTCAGCATCTCTCTCTTTTTTTTGTTCCTGCATATTAACAGTGTTCATACATCACATAGTTCTGGGTTGTATCTAATGGTGCCCTTCCATAAATGGAAGGAGTCCTTCAATTTATGGAAATGGCCTTGATGTAGTGGAGCCTCCAGACTTCTCCTTGTACAATGGGTTCCCTCCAGTCATCTCCTCATGCCCCCACCCTGCCCATGAGTTTGGGTGGTTGTGCTGTTCAGAGCACCCCCGGAACTGCACAAAGGGGTGGGGGAGAAGGAGAAGGGAGATGGTTCTGTCTGGCAAGCCAAAATGCTTGTGCTGATGCAACAATCAGAAGAACGTTACGTTGAATTTCTCCCAGAGAACCTGAACGCTTCTTACCACAAATATGCTTATAACAATAAAAAAAATTTGAACAAGCCTTTTGTGTTCACACACAAGCATCACACACGCTCCTTCCGCGATAGCCAGCCACTGGCCTCTTGTACTATCTGTCCAGAGTTACAAAATGATGGAAAGTTTTGTTCCTGGGTCACAGGCAGAGAGAGAGGAACTTGCATTTTCTATAAAGGTTGGTTTCAATAGGAAGGATAAGCCTGGCATCTTAGAGGTAAGTTTGGAGGAAGGTTCAGAGTATTCCTGGTTCTAGTTCACCTATGTTCATAAGGTGCTCTGTCCCTCCAGATGTTTTGGGACTACAACTCCATATCATCCCTAGCTAACAGGAACAGTGGTCAGGGATGATGGGAGCTGTAGTCCCAAAACATCTGGAGGGCTGAGTTTGCCTATGCCTGGTCTATGCATCCCCAGACTCTTCAGCATCTTCTAATAGAAGTTTATAGCGTTACGGTATTCTACTGGAAAGAAATTACCCATGACAAATGACTACACATATTCCCTCAATTTTTTCAAATCGCCAGCAGCTAGTCTGCAGAGCATGGTGAAGTCACTTAGTCTTCCAACTTTGCTTGCTGACTTCAGCTGGATGGCTGCTAAATTGCAGCTGGCAAGAGGACTCTCTAGACTTTGAGGCAAGCTAGGTTCTTCTGCAAGCTGAGCATTCTCTGCTGTTATTTTCCGCAATGTACTTTACCCTGTCTTTAAGAAGGGAGGCCTCCTATGCAGCAAAGCTACTCCTCCTATTGGTTTTGAATTTGGAACTGAATGACTATCATACAAAGGTTAGAATGCACTACTTAGAACTGTCTTAATAATGCATAGAATAGTTACAACAAAATAATCTCTAAAAGCTCGTGCACTCTTGAAATTAGAAGTATCTTCTAAAGGTGGAAGCTATGGTCCAACAACATCTAACACCTGTTAGCCACCCATTTTAAACACACTGGAGAAACATAAATATAACTGGCAGACAAACTGATTCTGCCTTTTGCAGCATGGATAATAAGTATCACTTCTTAATCACCTAAAAACAAGGCACTGTACCTTGCTGGACTTTACAGGTAAACACCATGTTCTGTATATGTAGGAGTCTTTCCATGTAACAGATTTGCCAAATTTTGACCCAAAGAATGCAACCTGCCCAATTTGTTTGTACATAGTTACTATGTACTTTGTTTCCTTCTCTGAGTTCTCTGAAAAAAAGCCAAGTCTCGCCCAAATGCATTCCTCTGTCTCTGCAACTAATATATTAGCTGCTTATTAACTCAGAACTGTTGTGATAAACACACTCAACTTTTGCTGAAAGTGAAATATGTTGATGGATAGCATTTGGATACTGTAGAAGCCATAGGCTCTTAATTTATAATAAAATCCTGCTAGTCCACCCATCATAGAAGTTTAGCCATCAAATGTTGGCCTTTGGTTGTGTGAAGAACAGATTCCATCAGGAGTTATGACAGGATTATGACATCACAAGCCTTATGTGGAATCAGTATGAATAATTTTTACTTGGCTAATTCATTTTTGGATTTCACACACACAAAAATCCAAACCCAGACATTCCAAAGATTTTTTAAAAGCTGAAGCCCATCACAAAAAATAAGTTCTTTTTTATTCCCCACCTTCATCTGACAAATTTGCAGTAAATTATGGGCAACATGCATAACAATCTCCTATTGAAAATCAATGAGTCTTGAATGTTTTTGACTCTCTCTGGGCTGCTCTGAATGGCCAGGATCTAAAGAAACTAGCTGTCAGTGAACCAACAGTGCATCCCTAATGGTTTCTCCTGCATCAGGAGTCTCCTTCGCAACAAGACAAAAGGTTAACTGAACATGACTAACTTGTCCCACTGATTCCAATGAAGCCAAGTTCAACTAGTTTAGTCTGGACCTGAACAAAAGTGTTTTTGGATCTAAAAAAGAAAAAAAATTATTAAAATATATTGCTAAACACACACAAGTCCTTGAGCAAGGCTAAAAAAACTATTGGGATTCTGGTCACTGCAACTGATTTCATCCTTAAATGAATGCGGAAGTTATAAATAGGTCTCTTATTAATAAATGCAGAAAGTATAAATATATGCTATAGGGAATAAACTGTTACAACAGAAAATCTACACAAGGCAGTTAATGGAGTTACAGATCTTTGAAGAGTGAGAGAATCAATCAGTAACATCTGAATCTCTTAAATTGGTTTTTCCCCATTCACTTATTGCAATTAAATAGTATTTCCTTTTGTTTCTCTCAGGAACACCAATCATAATAAGAGAATTGATCTTTGTTTCGAAATAAATGCATACTTGCACTATCTGAATGATCATGAGAAGCATTTTTATTGGGTAAACCCATGCAAAAAGCCATGTTTGCCAAGGACAGCCAACTGCTAATTGCAAACAGAAAGAGAAGGTTGTATCAGCCCATTCTTACAACCAGGAAGCATGTTACAGCTCATCTTTGGGATAAATAATGGGCATTCTTCATTTTGCACAGAGTTTAAACACACTTCAAAAAAATCAAGTGCTCTACATTGCCTACCACATCTCCTACTGACTTCCCCCACTTTATTTAAAATTTTATGCTGTCCAATCACAATTCTTCAGAGATTGTAAGCTTGGCATTGTGAACCTGTAGACAGGGTTCATCTTTCACTTTCTCTATTGGTAATTAATAGTTCCCATATTTTATTTTTAAATGATACAAGGCTGGAATTCTAAACAAAGCCAGTAACCTTGACACTTATTTTTATGTCAGTGCATTTGGGATTGAGGTATAAGAATTCCATTTGCTTTCTCAATTTAACCAGACAGCCCAAATAATATAGACCAAGCTTATCCTTAAGCGTTTTTAAAGGAGAGTCAATTTCGGTATGCCGAACATTTCTGCACTGCTCAGAAGTAGACGAAATGCTTCTGGCCTGTCCTTTAACCACTGTACAAAATGTAGCACTTTGATACAATTCATACACAACAAAGATAGGAAGGTTGAAATATTTTTTTGACTGTTTGTGCCCAGCTGGATTACACGAGGTCTTGGGATGCTGTGTTCATGGACTGGCTTTGGAAGACCACTTTTGGTAGGTGGTGGTGTTAATAGTCCAGATGAGTGTCTGGAGTCAGGAGAGTTCATAGGAGTTAGTGTAATGGAAGAGATATCTAAACAAGGAGCAGAATCCTCATTGCTACACCAGAAAAAGGTGGTGGGTCTTTGAAACATGTCATGTTCATAATCAGACTCTATGTGCAGCAGCAGCTGTAAAGGAATCACAGAAAGAGAAATATATATTCTAAGGAGTGAAAGTGGTAAGAGAAGGGAAAGAAAAAAAAGAGCACAAAAAATTTGCTTGTAAACCAATATTCCACAATATTAGGAACAAAAAGTGAACTTCCTTTTTTTCTTACATCGCAGCAACAATGAGTAATCAGGCAGAAGCAAATTTAACATCTCCATTAAAAATCACTGCAGATATTACAATTTTAAAATCATGTCTTCTATGTCCTGAAAAATATCCCCATGCACCAAATATGCTTGGAAATATCCATGTCTGCAATTGTTTTGGCATACAGTAGGCACACATGTTTGTGTGGTTAAAGCACAGCCCAGTATTTTGTGTATTGAGTATAGCTTCGCAAACCATTTCTCTCTCACTAAGCACTCATACAACACAAACTTCCTACAAGCTTCACATTGAGTAGGTTATCTTGGCCCCACACAGGCTTTTGTGTGGGGCTGTTTTCCAAGCACACAACTCTCCAGTGAGCAAAGTGTTGCTTATTAGCTACTGAGTGGTGCTTGTATTAACAAGGCCCTTAACAGCCTAGGATCTAAATTAAAAGGGCAGTTTCTCTCTTACCGATCTGCCACGTATGATCTCTTGATTATTTCAAAATATTCCGAAATAAAATTTGTGGTGACACAGGAACAGGCATTCTCAGTACAGTGGTGCCCCGCAAGACGAATGCCTCGCAAGACGGAAAACCCGCTAGACGAAAGGGTTTTCCGTTTTTGAGTTGCTTCGCAGGACGAATTTCCCTATGGGCTTGCTTCGCAAGACGAAAATGTCTTGTGAGTCTTGAGATTTTTTTTCCGCTCCCCCCCCTTTTTCTAAGCCGCTAAGCCGCTAATAGCCTTTTAGCAGCTAAGCCGATAAGCCGATAAGCCTTTAATAGCCACTAAACCGCTAATAGCGCTAATCCGCTAATAGGGTTGCTTCGCAAGACAAAAAAACCGCTAGACGAAGACACTCGCGGAACAGATTAATTTCGTCTTGCAAGGCACCACTGTACAAGTAGCCTGACTCTGGAACGCCCTCCCTCCGAAATTTGATTGTTATCAACTATCTCAAGCTTTCGATACCAATTAAAGACTTGGTCTCTGTACTTGGTGCTATCTATGGTGTTATGGATTCTAACAAGTACTGTTGTACGATATTGTAAATGAAGCATCTGTTTACAAATACTTGCACTATACAATAAACTGAAAGTGCCACGAGGTTGAACATACTTAAACTTGGTTACATGGCCAATTAAACAATATATAGCCTTTTAAACTGGGGGGGAGAGGACGTACGTTTATCTAGTTTCTTCTTATGTATTTTTGTGTTTTTATATTGCAAACCAACCTGTGAGTGATCCTCAGATGAAGGGTGGTATAGAGTTATTATCAATAAATAAATCAATAAAAATAATGTCTACTCTGCTGGTACTATATATATATTTAGATTCTTGATGTGCTATTGCTTGCTATGCAGTTTACTGGCAAATGGGATCCTCTTCAACGATGGTCCTGCTTGCACACAGGACCTTGGGCTGGGCATTGCCCGGACCTCGCTGGGATGGCCCCACGATCACGCCAGGCTTATTAGCCAATCAGAGTGGAGTGATTGTGGGACCTATTTAAGCGGCAGCTTGATGTGGCTGAGGCACTTGCTTCACGCTGCTGAACACCCCTGCCCATAGCTGTCAACCTTCCCTTTTTTGGTGGGAAATTGCCTTATTCCAGCGCCGTTTCCCGCTGCTATCCCGGATTGTTAGATATCCCATAGACTGTCCCCAGGACAGGTGAGGCTGCTGATCCCTTATTTCTGAGGCTGCTGTTCCCTTATTTTCAAATCTGAAAGTTGACAGCTACGCCCCCACCCCTTCTTTGGTTTGAGTGCTTTGGCCTTGCTTTGGAGTTCGGTTGGTCACCTGTCTTGTGTCAGGGTAGGAATTTTTCCATTTGGCAGATTGGCACTGGCCACTTGGTTTTCGCTTGCCTCTCAGCAATTGTCACAACTTTGTAAGGCTCAATGATGTGTGTGGGAGGGAGGGGCAGCCATCACCTGCCCTTCCATAAAAAGGGTATTCCGTTAAAGGAATCTGGGGGTCTTGGATCGTGTCTGAAGTCCACTTGAGCGGCTGGGGCCATGCCAGGACCACAGGAACCCTGGGGTGAGCTTCAGTTGGTCTTCATCGACGTAGTAATATAATAATAATAATAATTTATTATTTATAACCTGCCCATCTGGCTGGGTTTCCCCAGTCACTCTGGGTGGCTTCCAACAGAATATTAAAATACAATAGTCTATTAAACATTAAAAGCTTCCCTAAACAGGGCTCCCTTCAGATGTCTTCTAAAAGTCTGGTACTTGTTTTTCTCTGACATCTGGTGGGAGGGCGTTCCACAGGGCAGGTGCCACTAACGAGAAGGCCCTCTGCCTGGTTCCCTGTAACTTGGCTTCTCTCAGCAAGGGAACCGCCAGAAGGCCCTCGGCACTGGACCTCAGTGTCCGGGCAGAACGATGGGGATGGAGACGCTCCTTCAGGTATACTGGGCCGAGGCTGTTTAGGGCTTTAAAGGTCAGCACCAACACTTTGAATTGTGCTCGGAAACATATTGGGAGCCAGTGTAGGTGTGTTATGTGGTCTTGGCGGCCTCTCCCAGTCACCAGTCTAGCTGCCACATTCTGGATTAGTTGTAGTTTCCGGGTCACCTTCAAAGGTAGCCCCACATAGAGCGCATTGCAGTAATCCAAGCAAGAGATAACTAGAGCATGCACCACTCTGGTGAGACAGTCTGCAGGCAGGTAGGGTCTCAGCCTGCGTATTGGGTGGAGCTGGTAGACAGCTGCCCTGGACACAGAATTGACCTGCGCTTCCATGGACAGCTGTGAGTCCAGAATGACTCCCAGGCTGCACACCTGGCCCTTCAACGGCACAGTTACCCCATTCAGGACCAGGGAGTCCTCCACACCTGCCCGCCTCCTGTCCCCCCATAACAGTACTTCTATCTTGTCAGGATTCAACCTCAATCTGTTAGCCGCCATCGTAGCTCCATCGTTTGGTGTTTACCCTTCCAAACTTCCTGCTGGGTGGGCAGGAGTCAGTTATAGTTTGCCAATGCCTAAGCCAATACCGCTCACATTGTGTAATCAATAAATTTGTGGCCTCAATTTTGCCCATCAACCTTTAAACTAAAACACGTGAATTTATTTATATGGGGGGTGTCCTGGGGCCCTCAAGGCGCAATTAATTGCAACCTGCTCTGGGATCACCTTATATAGAAATATTTTAAATGAGCTCTTATTGTGATATAAAAAAGTGAACTTATCATATGGAAGCAATAAAGCATACTGCCTTAAACTACTTAGGCTCGAATGCTAGAAAGTGCCTCTGATTTAATGCCAAAGCAAATCCTAAAAATGAACAGCACACACAGAGAACACAAATCCTACTTATGAACCCAAGCTGCTGATGGTAGGAAACAGGCAAGAATCCCACAGAATTCAAGCACAATGCATCATTGTGTACACTCAGCAATTCTTGACATCTCTGCCCATGACTAACACTTTCACTGGTAGGGAGACTGAGCAAAACACGCAGCTAGGAATGTAACCAGGAAAGAAAACCACATTATAATAATCATGGTACAACTCCTACATAATTATTCAGGAAATGGTAAAAACAGCATTAATCTATATTACATACAAATCTGTCTTTAATGGATATGTTACAATAAGTAGGTTAGGTTTTAATAAAAAAGACAGTTTGGGAAATAATTCTAAATTTAAAACATTTGCACTCAGTTTGTGGAAAATCAAGGAAAGGCATTAATAAAAATGAAAACCCTCACATAACATCCTGAGTTCACAAGACAAAAATCCTCAACTCACTAATTTTTTGACGTTTTGTTTTTTGGTCCAAATAAATATATTGCCCAACTGCAGATTTCTTCTTGTGAACCAACATGGATCCTTCTCAGCTTTAGTTGAGAGAGGCATTTGGACTTCCCCCCTTCCGCTCTCATGGCTTGAAATGTTCATCTACACAAAGCTGGCTAAGATACATAGTTCGGAGAAGAAACAAACCGTTGCCATGGCAAGGTTAAACTCAAATTGACTGCTTTGATCAGTGGAATTGGCGCTACTACAGGTGCCATATAATACTCAGCATTTTGGTAATTTAGAAGAAGAGGAGGAAGAAGAAGAGTTTGGATTTGATATCCCGCTTTATCACTACCCGAAGGAGTCTCAAAGCGGCTAACATTCTCCTTTCCCTTCCTCCCCCACAATGAACACTCTGTGAGGTGAGTGAGGCTGAGAGACTTCAGAGAAGTGTGACTAGCCCAGGGTCACCCAGCAGCTGCATGTGGAGGAGCGGGGAAGTGAACCCGGTTCACCAGATTACGAGTCCACCACTCTGAACCACTACACCACACTGGCAGTGCCTGGGAAACCCTGCCAGATGGGTGGGGTATAAATAGTAATTTGTTGTTGTTGTTGTTGTTGTTGTTGTTACACTTTGCCGATACCTTCACTGTATTCTTTTCAGCATCTGCTAAAAATCTTCATACCCAGATGTTTAAGGAAGTTGAGGTAATTTTAACCCGCTTTAGTATTTTAACTTTTGCATGTTTTAAGGTAGTGTTGTATTTTTTTTCTTTATTTCATTGTTCTATCTTTTGTAAACCGCTTTGAGGCCTTTTTTTAAACACTCAAGCAGTGTTAATAACGCAGTCTTCTTCAGTAAAAGAAGAATAGCTTTACTGAGTTATAACTTGTTTGCAAGTAAACAGCATAGTGAACAGAAGATTTAAACCAGCTTCAGAGCATACACAGAGTACAGGCTTCACTGAGCACAGGCTCCATGCCTAGGTCAGGGTCCACACACACACTGACTCCACCCCACTCAGGCCCCACTAAGTCTTCCTGCAAGCCGATACAAACATTTATACAGAGAATGAGTTACAGTGATTCTGCATGCTGAGTGATTCTGCAGCTTTTCAGCATTTCACAACATTTCTAGACTCCTTTACTGCTTCCTTTTACTGCTTCTGCTCTCAAATACCTTTGTCTCATGACAAATACAAGAAGGTAAAGGTAAAGGACCCCTGACAGTTAAGTCTAGTCACGGACGACTCTGGGGTTGTGGCACTCATCTCATTTTACTGGCCGAGGGAGATGGCGTTTGTCCGCAGACAGTTTTTCTGGGTTATGTGGTCAGCATGACTATGCCGCTTCTAGCGAAACCAGAGCGGCGCATGGAAACGTTGTTTGCCTTCCCGCCACAGTGGTACCTATTTATCTACTTGCACTGGCATGCTTTTGAACTGCTAGGTTGGCAGGAGACTTCCCCCCGCCACTTCCTTGTGAGCAAACATCAATGAACTTTTCAAAGTGGACTGAATCTCAAATCATGTGTTTTGCTACCAGCAAGCTTGGCTCCTCTCCTCAGTTCATTTGAGGACAAGAACATTATCTCAACTTTCCTCTTGCTTTGTAGAATATTACAGGGAGGATGCTTCCCAACAAACTTTCATCTGGAGTAGAATTTTTGCAATAGTGAGAAGTTCCAACACCTTTATTTGGGGGTGAGTGGGGAGGAAAATAAAGGGGTGTGTTTTGATTAGTGGAAACCTACGCTTAAGATCAGGAACTCTAGACGAAAACAAAGCAAAACTCCCTGAAAATGGTGGAATTAGTTGAACCAGGAATGAGCAAAAGGCCTACCAATTACATCATGGCACTGTAGCTCTGTCTCAATAAAAGAACGAGGAGTCAGAAATCCCTATGAGAACATCTTGGGACAAATCACTGCCTGCAAACTGTCTGATACTAGTTTAGGTAGATACATTTATGATAAATGGATGAGTTGGGAGTTTTTAACTAAATATGCAAATTATGTTTATCAGATTGCAAGAGAAGCATTGAGGATCTGCATGTGGGGAGGAATATGCAGTAAGGACAGGGGGGTAGGTTTAGCATAACACCTGAATTCTAAGCCCTTTGGAGTCTTTGTGTTACATAAATAACCTCCCCATTACTGCTTTGTTTTCCATATTTAGCATCGTGATTAATAATACATACTTTATTATGCTCTTTAAAAATTCATTGTAAATATCCTCACTAAAAGCAATGTCAGGGCTCTAACGTATGATTAATATACATTTTTTAAATCCATATATTAAATATTCACCAGACAGAAAAGTTGAAAGTAGCTCATTTATTTTTAACGCAAAATTCGAACCACACTGAACTTTTTTTGCATTATAACTTGATGAGTAATTTTACATTTGCTGAAGCCTATAGCCAAACGTGGGTTTTTTCCCCCCCTACAGTCTTAAGAGGATGACAAATATCAGAAGCAGCATTCCTAATGAGCAGTGGGAAATGAAATACCTTGAGCATAATGCTAACAATTAATTTTCGACATTTGTGCTGGACGGGCCATTCTCACAAAGTTTCAGGCAAATAATTTCTGTGAAGGTTTCCGGTTTGTTCGCTTGCTCAAAGTCTCTCAATCTTGCTACTGTGATTGTTCAGAAGAGGCGGATGGCATTAGCAGTAGTGGAATGAGTGTTTTCCATAAGGAACAGAATGATAAACAATATTTATAGTGTGTTACATCTTTAGTATTTGTTTTCACTGGGATTTTAATGAATGCAAGAAACAGAGGGTCTGTCACCATGACTAAAGAGGTGAGTGGCTGTATTAAATCCAGTCTTCTATAACTGGATGGTGGGGTGTGTGTGTGTGTGTGTTTTGGACTGGAAGACCCTCACGGGTTCTGGTCAAAGCCTACAATTTTACGGGGACCCCCTTGACGGTTTAGTCCAGTCAAAGGCGACTATGGGGTTGCAGTGTCCATCTCGCTTTCAGGCTGAAGGAGCTGGCATTTGTCCACAGCTTTCCAGGTCATGTGGCCAGCATGACTAAGCCACTTCTGGTGCAACAGGACACTGTGATGGAAACCAGAGGGCATTGAAACGCCGTTTACCTTCCTGCCACGGCAGTATCTATTTATCTACTTGCACTGATGTGCTTTCAAGCTGCTAGGTTGACAGGAGCTGGGAAAGAGCAACAGCAGCTCACTCCGTCACGGGGATTCGAACCTCTGACCTTCTGAATAGCAAGCCCAAGAGGCTCAGTGGTTTAGACCACAGCGCCACCCACATCCCTCTCCTACAATTTAATGATTCTATGAATATTACCCCATTACCATTTTCTTAACATTTACTGTAAATTGGTGACATCTATTGTACTGGATGGTCCTATGATTAGGTTAAAAATTAAGCTCTTATATTTTGAGAATATCCACAGTGTATGTCTTTAAATGCACTCTTCATGCTCTTGCCACGCTTTGTTATCCTACGGATCTTTTCTTAAATCCGTGTCCCACCTCATTATACCCTCCACACTCAATACTTAAAAAGCATAAATCTTGTTAGATAATAACAATGTCTCTTTGTTGAAACAGAACATTTCTCTCAGTTGCTTTTTACGTTAAATGTTCCTGAAATACAAGAATCCTATGTGGAACCTGCCTATCTTATTCCCCCCCCCCCAACTTTCTGGCTTCAAGCGCCCAGAAAGCCAGTGGCAGCCTATGAAGACTTCTGGGTACAGAATTCCTTAGCATGTGGCCAATAAAAAATTATTGGAAAGAAGTTGCCTGGAGAGGTTTTTCATTAGGAAGTGGGACAGACATAAAAAATAATAATCAATAAATAGGTGTGTTTGCACACCCTGAAACACATTTATATGTTTAGTAATTATCACACCACACACAGAAAGCTGACTGTAGAAATGGGTGGTTGAGGGAAGCAAAGAGATAATGGTAAATAATGGGGTTTTTTTGTGTATTTATTTGGTTGTAAATTGATTTGGGCTGCCCTGGGCAAAATAAAGCGACTGACTGAATGACTGACTAAATAAATAAATTAACTTTTTTTTTAAAAAAAAGTGTGTTTCTAAATGACTTTGCTAGAGACAATGGGAGACACGATTGTGACAACACATATACACAAATATCCTCTTTCTCCCTTTAGTTTCTGTTATTCTGCCTTGATGAAAGACATACTTTATGAATCATCTCTTTATTGACACAACATTCTGTGTGATTAAAAGCTAGATTTGCCTACGGGTTAATAGATTGCATTATAAGGCATAATTTAATCATCACTAACAAGATTGTTTAAATCTGTGAAAAGTAGACCATCATGAAATTTATGAACCCACGTCAATTATATTTATTTTTTCAAATCACTTTTTAGATTAGATATCATGTAATCCACTCTTTAATAAAATATTTATTTCATTCATTTTTCGTTTTTATTTTTTAAAAAATAAAAATGGTTTTCCTTGCATGAGGAGCAGGATTCCACAGATTAAATATATACAACCACTGTGGACTTAACTAGACACAACTGTATAGAGGACAGAAGCACAAGAGCAAACGACTTTTTGACAAATATTGACGCACATAACTGAAAACAGCCACCCTGGTATAAAATTATTGGATGAGCCTCCAATAAAATTAAAACAAAATCAAAACTAAGTAGAAATCTACAAAAGTTGCACTGCAAAATGAGGCCACATTTCACAAAAGGCGCATACTCTGGGATTCTCGACATAAGGTAATTGCATTTCTATGCCACTGACTGCCATTGTTGTAGCTTGCAGGCAATTTGTGCTTTAAATGCAGCTGAACACATTAGGTGATAGTAGCATCACCTAAAACCATACTGTCATTGGCTTAATTAAGATTGATTTTTCTTGCTTTCAAAAAATCCACTACAGTTGTACCTTGGTTTTCGAACAGCTTAGTTCCCAAACATTTTGGCTCCTGAACGTGGCAAACTTGGAAGTGACTGTTCCGGTGTGCAAACTATTTTTGGAAGCCGAACATCCAGCAGCGCTTCCAATTGGCTGCAGGAGCTTCCTGCAGCCCATCAGAAGCCACGCTTTGGTTTCTGAACGTTTTGGAAGTCAAACGAACTTCTGGAACAGATTTTGTTTGGTTTCCAAGGTACGACTGTACATCCACAGTCACACATGGAAACAAGAACCAAAATTGTCAACTATAACAAACAGGGAAAAAGCCATATGATTTTTGAGGCAGCTTTACATGGAATCCGACTTCATACACACTTGCAGGAAGGATTAGGAAAAGGAAGTTAGTTAAGTGCATCGCACATAAAACAAACGGGTAAGTAAGTAACTGTATGTTTGTGACAAAACTTTGACAATGTTAGATACACCCAAATTTAGGGACTAGTTCTCTGGCAATGCTTAAGTTCTCAAAAGAGAGAGAGATGCTGATATACCAAATAATGATCTGGAAGCGCTTCGTCATACTTGGATGTTTTGGCACTTTGTAATTGTACTTGGTAATTAGTCAAACTAACTTTTCAGGGACCCTGTCGCCTACTCTCAACGTTGAATCTTGGTATTGAAACTAAGAGTAAAGTTAGCCAGTTTAAGGCATTATTGTTTTTTTCCCTTTCATTAGCTCATCACAATCTTAGAGTTACTTCAACACTGAAATTGCCATTTATTTGTTAAGTCAATCAGAAAAGAGCCTTTGGGTTATTTATTTAGAAGCAAAGTAAGTATTAAAAGTGTTAAAGTGATTGCATTTCTACGAAGAAAAAATGGCTTTGCCCAGGGTACTTACTGGCGACGTTTGCACTTGCGTTATTCTTAACTGGTTCTCCAAATCTTGAACCTTGTTTTTTAGCTCAATGTTTTCTGTTTCTAGTTCATGAATCTAAATAAAATAAAAATGCAGTTATTAGAAAGGTGAGACTAATGAACTGCGTTGGATTTATTGACTCATTCTTACTCACTTCCTGAATGAGCCCAGGAAAGCAAATAATCAAGGAACAAAATCTTCGCCGTTATTAAGAAAAGAGGTTTGTACAGAAGCAAGTTGTTGATACTTATCCATTAAAAATTTCCTCTCAAGGATGCATATCTCATATAGGAAGCAAATAGAATAATCAGGTCTTGCAATCAGGAGTGCTGGGTTCCACCCAACATTGTGGGTGCCCGGTGCACAGATGTGACATCATGCGCAGCACATGACATCACACGTCACTGCCGTAATGGGAGGGCCCAATGGAGTGCCCCGCCACAGGGTGTGTGTGGTGGAGTGCCCCACTGCAGTGTGTGACGTATTGGGTCGCCTAGCCAAGCATCCATAGTGAAAAATTTTTGAGTGCCCAGGCACCCAGGGCCCTTTGGAGTTGGTGACTATGCTTGCAACAAACAAGAGATCGAGAGGTGCAAATTCTCCACTGCACGGTGCATAAGACATGACTTTTTATGGAATCAAAATGGAGCTTATATACAGTAGTATTATCAGCAACAATGCACTCAAGATTTTTCTACAATATCTACACACAAGATGAGTTCTAGTTAGGAAAGGTCCATTCTAAAGTTAATTGAAAGCTTTCTTCTCTTCAAGTTGAGGTTCAACTCATTTTATTGCTTCCTCTTGATCCAGGATTATTATTGACAAATAGACTGATTTGTCCAAGTATCAGTTTCTCTACCCATGGGATTAGAGTAGCTGGGTCAAGTTGTTTTCTTTTATTTTCTCCTTCTTCTTTGCTTAATGCCAAAATACTTTAGAAAAAGAACATTAACCTGGAGCAATTTAGAAGAGCCAATTTATTGGGCCAATTTATGCACTCCCTCTCCCCCAGACAGCATAAAACTACAGTGGTGCCTCGCAAGACGAAATTAATCCATTCCGCGAGTCTCTTCGTCTTGCGGTTTTTTCGTCTTGCGAAGCACGGCTATTAGCGGCTTAGAGGCTATTAGCGGCTTAGCGGCTATTAACGGCTTAGCGGCTATTAACGGCTTAGCGGCTTTAAGAAAAAGGAAACAAACTCGCAAGAACTCGCAAGACGTTTCGTCTTGCGAAGCAAGCCCATAGGGAAATTCGTCTTGCGGAACGACTCAAAAAACGCAAAACCCTTTCGTCTAGCGAGTTTTTCGTCTTGCGAGGCATTTGTCTTGCGGGGCACCACTGTAAGCAGTAAAGCAAGTTGAAAAGAGGAAGTGCTCAATTTAAAGGCAAGGGACCCCAGAAAAGTTGTAATAATGTTTGGGGCAAATTTTCTGGAATCTTATCAAGTCATTACTACCGTAGCTCTCAAATAACATTCTGAGGCAATAAAGCAGTGGGCATCCATGTACACAGGACATCCTATGCTGAACAGAATATTAAACAATAATCAACTGTGGC
Source organism: Podarcis pityusensis (assembly GCF_964106645.2). Classification (NCBI taxonomy): domain Eukaryota; kingdom Metazoa; phylum Chordata; class Lepidosauria; order Squamata; family Lacertidae; genus Podarcis; species Podarcis pityusensis. The sequence continues at coordinate 121,095,308 of NC_138028.1, read as the reverse complement.
CAAATAGGCATTCATCTGACCAGTCAAGTTGGTGCTTGAACATGCCCTGACCACTGCAAAACCATTCACTTGGCTTTTAATGAAGCTATTCAGAAAACTGAAGCTCATGCTGTATTTGTGTAGACCCATAGGCATACAGAATATGTAATATTTGAATGCAATATTTAGGGCTGAGCATACTGGATTTGGCTGCATCTAGAGCCAAATCAGGCATATTTGGAGGAGCTTGGCTGTTGGATGACTTGGGTTCTGATGACCACATATCACTGCACGTCGGGCTGGATGGCCCATAGTAATTCACGGTTGTCAGGGAGGAAGGTGAGGCAGGAACCAGGTGGGAAAAAGCCCATGAACACCAGGAGAAAGTGGGAGCCTGATTCCTGGCTCTCCTTCCTGCCTGGCGGAGGGTACTTTTCAATCCGCTTCTCAGATCATTGTTATTTTAAGAAACTAATTAAACATAAGCCTGCCCCTAGCTACTTCGGGGATGGATTTAGGTTGGGGCAGATAGGCCCCAAATTAGCCAAGGGTGTTGTTGCCTGATTTGGGAGCCCTGGATTGAGATCACAGGTTGAACAGGTGGGGTGTGCAAAGCCCTAATAAGTTCAGATGAATCCACTAAAAACAATACACTAAAAACAATTTAAAGGTACTTTAGTTACTAGCAATAGCTTCTCTGAGTTGGATCAGGCTAAGTCATAATCAGAGTGGACCTAATGAAATTAATGGACAAGTTAGTAAAGCTTAACATAAGTCTGTTGTTTTTAATGGTTCTGCCATGAGTAGGACTTAGTCGGACACAACCCCCTAATTTCATGTGTTGTCATAATGAATTTTTCTATAATGTTGAATTCTCACTTTTGTCCTGCTATACGCCAGCAGTATATCTTTGAAAATCCAAACGATACATTACTTAAACCAAGAAAAGAAACCCAAATTCTGCTACTTACTCTTTTCTGTAACCCAGCAATCTGTTTTCTTGTTTCGACATCCTTTCCTCCAGATTCCAGAAATTTCCTGTAAGCCAGGTCAAATGCTTGACCAATAGTTAAAGTTATCTCTTCTGCCTTTATATGGAGCAAATATTACTGTTAGCTTGTAAACTCCAGCTGAGCAGAAACCAAACCCCTAAAGGAACATACTGGCCTAGTTCACATGTAATGCTAGACCCAACCATGGCTTGGCTTCAATGAGAAAATGTGTGGGTTCCTGGAGAGAAGATCATGGCTGAAGCACTCCAGTGTTACTGCTGCCATGTCACATAGATGTAAACCATGGTTGAACACTGCATTTCATGTGAACCCTGTGATACGTCAAGCTGTTTCAAATGTAATTGAAGAGTGCAGAAAAACCACATTTAGAGCTCTGTTGGCAAAATGCATTCAAAAGGACAAGACATTAAGGCTATTGTTCAAGACGTAGTACATGAAGGGTGGTCAGATGGAACAGAGCGTTGGCCACCACCAAGGAGCTGATTTTAAGCCAGTGCCAATAACAGTGTAACTAGCCTGTCTCTGGGATAATTACAGATGGCTAGACCTGGAGCGCCTCCAAATGGCTTAAGTCCTGGTATTCACAGAACATGATTTGTGGGTGCTTTTACACTGCATTTCCTGACCAGTGAACATGACTCAGAGTTGCAATGACTGCCAATGCTTTTATCCACCCCAGACCTGGATCACTGAGTCACAAGGCTGGGTTGCATCCGTGATATGCAAACTTATCTGTACATGGGTGATGTGACTGTCCTACTTACACTGTCCTACTACTTATAATGAAAAAGGGCATCGGGATTTGGAAGCAGAGTAAGAATGAACACAAGATCTAAGAGAAGGAAAGTATCCAAAACATTACTTTAGCCATTGTGCAGCACTTAACACTGCACAGCTCTATAAACAGTCAAAGCCCTACAGCAAGATAAAAGACAGAGCCTTTCCTTCAGTCTCAGAACAGTGAAGGACATTTCTCCCAGGTTTTTTGGTACTGCTTTTCAGATAGTAAAGGTAAAGGGACGTCTGACTGTTAGGTCCAGTCATGACCGACTCTGGGGTTGCTGCGCTCATCTCGCTTTACTGGCCGAGGGAGCCGGCGTACGGCTTCTAGGTCATGTGGCCAGTATGACTCCACTTCTGGCAAACCAGAGCAGCACACGGAAACGCTGTTTACCTTCCCACCAGAGCGGTACCTATTTATCTACTTGCACTTTGACGTGCTTTCGAACTGCTAGGTTGGCAGGAGTTGGGACCGAGCAATGGGAGCTCACTCCGTTGCGGGGATTCAAACCGCCGACCTTCTGATTGGCAAGTCCTAGGCTTTGTGGTTTAACCCACAGCGCCACCCGCGTCCCGTTTTTCAGATGCAGAGGTACAAAACAGAAATGCTGGCTGTCAAGGGCACATGTATTCCTCTTAATACTAAAATGCAAGGCCCAATGCTGGCCCACCACGCACTGCTTCCCGGTATTTGAATGCAGCATGCAGCAGGATGCAACCTTGATGCTTAATTGTGCTTGGTGCCTATATTTTGGGTATCCATGTTGAAGTAGAAAATACTTTGGACTAAGAAATATTTGGACTAAGAAACAAGGAGGCTGTTTTTCTGGCTTTCCTTATATGGTCTATGATTGACATTGCATAAGAACATAAGAAAAGGCTGCTGGATCACTCCAAGGAATGGTATATCTTGTGTAGCATCCTGCTCTCTCGGTGACCAACCAGACGCCTATGAAAAGCCAGCAAGCAGAACCTGTGTGCAACAGAACTCTGCCATCCTGCAGTTTCTAGCAACCAGTGTTTATACTTTTTTCCTGGGGGGACATGGGGGGAACGCAGGGGTACGCATACCCCTAAACATTTTGTGAATCTAAGTTTGGCCTTACTGAGGGGCAGTATTTCAATATGAGTAGGAAAATGAGAGTACCCCTAAACATTTTTTAAGGAAAAAAAAGCACTGGTTGTAACAGTCTCAAAGGAGCACAGGGATAATACCTTCATGACAAATTTGGCTTCAAAGATAGAAGCTTTTGCAAGTTTTCTTCTCTTTTCTGCCTTTACGGCAAGAAAAGGGACAATAACTTTCAGAGTAACAAACAAACCTCAACCCCAAACCAGCTTTAAAAAAATACTTCATACTTACACACTTTTCACTGTCAAAGACATAGCACAAGTGTTTGTTTGACTCTGAATCTTTGCATATGAAAGTGAATATCCTTTTGTCAGTTTTGTCGTCAGCACAAAATGATATCCTGTGGAGCTGGCAGTTGTGCTGGACTTCCTGCAAAAAAAATAAATAAAAAATGACGGTGCATTTGGGGGTCTGATGATCGTCTAGCGAGGCCCCACAAAAGTTACCACAGCAAGCTATAATTTTACTTTCTAACATGAAATATGTCTCTCACAGACCAATACACTGCTTTGTTAGACATGCCTGCAATCCGAACAGGCATCTGGGTCTAATTTTCAGCTACACAAGGAAAAGAAGCATAAACACAAGATGTTCCATTGCAGATATTGGGAGAGCTCCAGCTCCATTCTCGGGACTCTCTTGTTGGATCACACTCAATGTAGTTTCTGCACAAAACATATTTCTGCTGTACATAACATCCCGTCAGTTGACATGACTGTATATTAACTGTAGTGAGTGGATGATGCAAATGCCAGTTTTCCAGATAGAAGGATGGGATCTTGAAGTATAGAGTACCATGCTTTATTTCAGAATACCACTTAAGAGATATGTTAAACATATTGGGCACTTGAAACACGTACACAGAAAACAACTTCTGCAATCACTCTCAGCTAATCCTGATTGCAGAATATTTTAGAAAGCCAAATTTAGATTTGTGACCCTGGATTAAAGCAGCTGAAGTTTTCTTGCATTCTTTGAGAGCAACGTGGTATCAACACCCATCAGCAAACTCATTTCACCTTCTGTGTCTCAGTGAATGTGTTATTTGCAAGCTGTGACCAACATTCAGGGACATCCCATTCCATAACCAGGTTGGGCATTGCCCAACAAAGTTTCCATTTGGCTGAGAGTTGATTTTTCAAGATCATCATTATCATCACCATGCTGAATACATTGAGATTAAAAAAAAAAAAAATCCCTGCCAGTTACATTACAGTGAGCTTAAAGGAGCAAGCTTTATTTATTTAAGGCACGTGTTTACTATAAATGAGTGAGAACTGAAAAATAATTGTTTGCACTGACTGCATGAATCTTTAATGCCAACACTGTAGAGGTGATTACTGATTTTTTCCCCAGCTTTCACAAACATGGTGTCCTCTAGATAGAAGTTTGTTTGGGAGCACAACTCACATCAGGCCCAGCCAGAATAGCCAATGACTAGGAATGATGGGAGTTCTAGAGTTCTATCCTGGAGGGCAACATTTTGGGGGAGGCTATTTTCCTATATTTCGATATGGAAAGGTGATCACTTAGTACAGAAAATTGGGTATGGCCCTGGATATAACCCTCCTTCTGGTTATGTACTGCGTCTCTATACAAGGGAATACCTAATATGAGTTGCCTACCATTTCTGTCAGCTGCCCTCATGTGCACGAAGAGCAATAAATGCATAAATGTAGAGGAGTCTACAGGCATTGCCATGCCATGGGGATGCCCCAATACTGAAAACGCTACTGTTGCTTAAACTGCCATTAAGCAGATAACTTCCAACTTAGAAAACACACTTTTGTAAGTTTATAGAAACAGAATACTTAAATGATACTTATTTGCTTTTCAATCCAAGTCCCTAGGCAGCATTTTATTACTTCTGGCTAGTGTCATGGGAAAGCAGTTCTGGATATCGAGAAAAATACGTCGCTTGTATGGGAGCTATTCTCCGCTTTAAGAATATGTGGTTCTCGTTCTTCATTAATATAAGAGTTTCTGGGATTGCCAGCATTCTCTGTACCTTCCTTCTTTTGGCCTGGTGTCGCACACTGGTTTTCATTTCTCTCTCCTGGTGCTACTCTTGGTTCTTTGCATTCCTTCTAGATTTCTCCTTCAGCACAGCCTTCCTGATAACTCAACTGTTTCCCTGCTCAGTATTGCTCCTTCTCACCCACTTTGCAGGCAAAGAGGAATTTGTCAAATAAGGTGTTTACTTCCCTTTCACTACATTCACAGGCCCCTTTTATATATTTCTTCGGAATATAAACCACACAGATTCATAGAATCAGAGTTGGAAGGGACCCTAAGGATCGTTTCCAGGGCTCAGCAAACTTTCTCAGCAGGGGGCCAGTCCACTGTCCCTCAGACCTTGTGGGGGGCCGGACTATTTTTTTTTTTGGGGGGGGAGAATGAATTCCTATGCCCCACAAATAACCCAGAGATGCATTTTAAATAAAAGGATACATTCTACTCATGTAAAAACACGCTGATTCCCAGACCGTCCGTGGGCCGGATTTAGAAGGTGATTGGGCTGGATCCAACCCCTGGGCCTTAGTTTGCCTACCCATGGTTTAGTCCAAACCTCTGCAATGCAGGAATATGCAGCTGTCCCATATGGGGTTTGAACCTGTAATCTTGGCGTTATCAGCACCGCACGCTAGCCAACTGAGCTATTGTGAAGTGAATTTCAGTTATTCCTTGGGTGACTTTTGTTTGGGAGACTGATAGGAACATGACACGTTGTAAGAGTTTCCCCTGCCCTTGATCCATGTATTTCATCATTACCTCCACCCATATGGTGATCCCACTGGAAGAAGCAGGGAGGCCATTTTCTCCAATTTCTCTCCCCCCCCCCCCCGCCAACCCCCAGAAAAGCTGCAGAGGGAACTGAAAGAAAAAAGATGGCTGGATCCAATCCATTGCTCAGGAACTTCAAATAAGCAGAATATATATATATACTGTGTTACTATCTTGATTATGCAATGTTTTATAGCTATTGTAAATTTATTCTTGGCAGTGGCCATGATGGGAGCTCATGTTTCATATCAGACCTTCTGCTATTTTTGATTCTTGCTTGCCAATGAGATGGATACATTTAATTTAATATATGTATTACGTCAAATAGTCAGAATGCTAGAGGGAGAAGAGGAAGAAAAGAGGGTTCCTACCTTTGTTTTGGGATCTAGAATTTTCACTCCATATATTGAAATTTGCAACTCAACCTTTGGTGTTTTTTGACCTTCAGATTTCTTGATATGTCTTGCGAACTGAAAATGGGAAACAAAGGATCATGTAAGAATATTTATAGTTTAAATTTAACACTATTGATTACGTCATAGTACGTTCCTTTTTTGAGATTTGCTACAGCTCACAAGTTCCAAAGAAAACAATATCCAATATCCAGCTCTCTGTCTGTCTCAGGTCCTCTGCTGCTCTGGTCATTGAGGTCAGTCGGTGAGACCTTTGTATGGGTGCCTCCTCCATTAGTAGCAAGGCTTCTTTCAGCAGCCAATGCAGATTTTTCAGGGCTGACTCTTCATTTATAGATTATAATTCATTGTAATACTCTCCAGGATCAGGGATGGACTTTGGTAATCTTTCATAACACAGTGCCCTGAGAAAGCCTACATTTGGTGCCCCCAAATGGATCCAGGTGCGCAGGCTGGGAGTCATTTTGGACTCACAGCTGTCCATGGAGGCGCAGGTCAATTCTGTGTCCAGGGCAGCTGTCTACCAGCTCCATCTGCTATGCAGGCTGAGAGCCTACCTGCCCGCAGACTGTCTCGCCAGAGTGGTGCATGCTCTGGTTATCTCCCACTTGGACTACTGCAATGTGCTCTACGTGGGGCTACCTTTGAAGGTGACACGGAAATTACAACTAATCCAGAATGCAGCAGTTAGACTGCTGACTGGGAGCGGCCACCGAGACCACATAACACCGGTCCTGAAAGACTTACATTAACTTACATTAAATAGTTGCAACACAAGAGGTAGGGTTTACTGCATGGTTTAGGAGTTGCCCTTTTGAAAATGATACGTGATGTACTAAAACTCAATGTGATACCAACCCCCCCCCTTTTACATTATTTAGCCATTTTATCTCAGGAAGCATGGGCCAAAACTGGTCTGTCCTTACATTTCACTGGGCAGCTTATATAGTTGGAAGAAGTGGCTGGTTGGCTGCAGGATCTTTGAAAGTAAGAAAGTTGATATGAAGACTGCCCCTAAACTCATCCTAAACTACCGTTGTTGCTGCCCTCGATTTGTTGCAGCAGAACTGGAAAGCAAATGAAGGGGTGTCGCCCATCATCAACAAGCCCTTGCTAGTGCTCAGTAGGAAAGAAGCAACAATGCAACTGAAGACAAGATGATGAGAGGGGCAGCTTGCCAGACTCCAAAGATTGAGATCTATTTTCTCCCTTGGGCTCCATCCTTTGTATGTTTCACACATTAGTCATTCTCCTTTTCCAGAACAATGACATTCTTACCAACAGGCCGACAATCTGTGTCTGTTTTAAGATTAGGGTTCACTTGAAAAGGCTCACTATGAAACATTTTGAGTAACACCCATTTTATATATCTGTTTGATTAGAATAATGGAAAATGTTACTCCCGGAACAAGAACAAAGAGTTCAAATGGAGTATTTTGGAAGCGTCTATGTAACGGACATGCTATACCAGAAGATTCTCCTGGCTTCCACGTTCCCTCTGGTAATGATGATTTATACTATTTTTTCACATCTGCGCAAAGGAACAGAAAGCATTCCAAATTAACAGTACAGCATTCCACAGGAGAATGCAGTATAGGAAAGCTGATAATGCAACAAGAGTGTTTCTTTTCAATAATATTAACAATTCCTGGCCCAATGTAATGACTTAGTACTGATAGCAGTGGCATAAATCATAAACTGGAAGAGAACTAGGAAAGAATTAAGCCTGCCAAAAATGTCTCTTTTTTGCTGCAGAACATCAGCACCACCTACTGGTGAAAATCAAATTATTTAGTGCCATATGTAATAGTTTCATAAATTAATAAGTTGTGGGGAAAGGGAATTAACACCCTGGTGCCCCTACATTGTTGACTGTTTAATCACTTGAATCATCAGTGGGCTTTTAAGTTGGACACATCTTCAGCAGAGTTCAAGCAATTTTAACGTTCTATGGTCAAGAGTGAGTAAGCAACATTTCCAGCGGTGCAAAGCTCCGCAGCCTTTTAGTAGTGAATGGACGTTTGAGATCATATAGTATTTCTGAGTATGTGCTCAACTCTTTGAAGCATCAAGGCCTTTGATGAAACAAGTGCCTTGAACTTGGATCACAACCCAAATACATGGAAACATTAAAAAAAGTAAGTATTAATTAGGCCCCAAGATTTATGATTAATTTCCTCTAATAGGAGCCTAAACACTTAAAACATGTTCTCCCTCTTTTCCAATTAATTCAGTTCTTTCTGAAGTTGTGACACTGCTGTGGTTTCATGAAATTTTAATTGACATTTCTTTTAACAGTAATAATAATAATGAACAGATAGGAATACATCTTTATTTTTTACCATTAAGTATTCTCAGGCATAGCATGCTTTAAGCTGGATCACAGAAATTCTATGATGCATCTTTAAAGAGAATTAAAATGGAGGAGGTTTTAAATTTAGCATGAACTGCTGGATATCATTTCGTTTCTCAGACTGCTACTCCGTCAGACTTTTAACTCTAACATTTAAGAATCAATTTCTAGTTTTTCCTCATTCTACGCTTTCTCCCACACTAATTCAGCCATCTGAGATTTTATACAAATTTTGCCCATATAAAAGATATCTAAAATATCCAGACATACGGAAATATTCGTACTTCTTTGGGTTCAATGTGTTCATTCTTGGTTATGAGATGGATTAACTGAGCTAATCTTCCAAGTAATATGATCTGTGCTCCAAGGCTGGACAACAAGGGCAAAAGGCTCACAGCTCCTGCAATAACCGTGACACTGGAGAGTTCCCAAACTGAGCCTCAGTGTCTTTTTAAACCATTGCAAATGTTTTTATTCCGGTTGTCTTTCTGCTATTGGGCATAAGCTCTTAAAACAATGGAAATTTTAGCATCAGTTTCTTATTGGAGGAACAATCCTGTTGCCTGCTCTGAACTGTTGCAGTGCATGAAGATACTGATGACAGATGCTGATGATTAAAAAATGATTTATGTGCCAGATGTAGCTTTTAGTTGCAAAAAACCCCCACACTTTTTAATGGGACATTGGGATCAAATAGGCTTATCCTTTAAAAAAGAAATGGATATTTGACTATGACTCTAGTGTATATATGAAATTGAGTCAAGGATTTGTTGACCACAGGGCTGGTATCTGGAGTCAGCAATGGCCCTCAGTGTTCAATTCCTACGATGTCTCATAAATTCAGGAAAGCATATGGAAAGAATTATTGAAATGGTTTACACTTCCTTATCCTAATCTTTGCATCAACATAAAGTTGTTAACTGAGAATTTAAACCAGATTGAGGATCATTTAGATATTATATGTGGCTTAGTGGTCAACAAGTGCATAGGAAGATTAAGACTGATATTTACTAAGAAATTGGATGACCAAACATTATCTGTGTAGGGCTGATTCAGAGCTCTGATCTTATCGTTCTTTCCCACACAGCGTTCTTCCCACTGTCACATAATGTAAAATGCAAATTAACTGTCAACAATGATTTTTTGCCTAAAGCAAAAATGGAAGTAAATGTTGTGATTTCTCCTCAGGCAAACAGCATGAGGAATTCTGAAGGAAGCAAAAAGTATATGCAAAAAACTAGTGAAACATATTGGGGACGACAGCTCTGGTGCAAAGCAGTACAGTGGTACCTCGGGTTAAGAACTTAATTCGTTCTGGAGGTCCGTTCTTAACCTAAAACTGTTATTAACCTTTAGCTAATGGGGCCTCCTGCTGCCGCCGCGCCACCAGGACATAATTTTTGTTCTCATCCTGAAGCAAAGTGCTTAACCCCAGGTACTATTTCTGGGTTAGCCGAGTCTGTAAGCTGAAGCATCTGTAACCCGAGGTACCACTGTAATGTGGAAATTCTTCCTTGAGCATTCAAAAGAAAAATTTTGTGCAAATCATTTTTTGCATTACTTCTTCTTTCTCCCCACTGCTTCTACAAAAAATCAATGTCCTTGTGCAGGAGGTAACTGAATAAAGAAAAGGAGTGCAGATTGGTGTCCGCCTACCTGATACTCAGCTAAAAAAATGATTTTCCTGAGCCTTATCACCACTGTTGCCTGCTCATCCGCTTCCATGCAAAGGTAAAAGTGTAGAGAGTGCTCAGCAGGGGAGGAAGGGCCAATAGCAACAAGGGGAAAGCGTGAATCCCATTTTCAGTTGAACTCAAACTTAAAAGGGGCTGCAAATAACTTCAAAACAGTGGCCACTTACCTGGGACTCTGTTAGAATTCCTGCTCCATGACTGCAATCATGGGATTTTTGTCTATCACATGACGGTGTATATTTTGACTTCACAGAGTGGGAAGTGACGGAGACAGGATGTTTGTGTTACTGTGTTCCGTGAAGTGGGACTATTGTCCTTTGTTCGTTTTCTCTTTGCTCTCTGATGCTAGAGAGAGAGGGAGCCATGTTGCAGTGCTCCGTGTGTATTTATATGTAAATAAAGTAATTAGCCAAAATGCTGAGTTGCTGAGGTCTGTCACGCGAACTGTGAAGACTCTGCGAATCCCTAAGTGTGCCAGTGTCTGTTGGCATCGGTCGCTGTGATGTTCGGGCAGAAGAAAGTTTTTGAAGCTCCCAAACGAATGACCAGGAGGGAGAGAACATGCCAGTCGGGCATGTGTCTCTGCCAGGGTCCTACTCGAGTGTAGGATGAGCTCCTGACAGACTCTGGGGGAGGGGTGGTTTGCAGTCCACTGCAGTCCAGTCCCAGGGCTATCTTCATCCTGGCATGACCATTGGGGGAAGTAGGAACCTCCCCCTGTGGTCACCGAGAATGGCAAAAAAAGCTAGTTTGAATGGGCCAATCAGATAAGAAGGGGCTGGCAGCGGCTTGGGCTGTGGACCTGGTTTCAGTCAGATCCACCCATTCAATTTAAAAGCAGACTGTTTAGATCATGCGGGGTGGAACCCCCTGCTTAAACTTTGCAAGTATCTCTGGTGGAAAACCAGTGGGGACCGAGGAAGCAAGTCAACATGAACAGAAATAACACAAAAGGATTACAAGATTCACTGAGCAGTACCTGCATCTGAACAGAACATAAAGATCCAATTCTACACGGCGTGTGTGGCACTCAAAGAAAATCTAATGAAGATGATGTATCGTTGGTACATCACACCAAGTAAACTTGCCAAAATGTACAGATGTCAGGATAAACTATGTTGGAAATGCAGGGAGAAGGAAGGGAACTTCCTACATATGTGGTAGAACTGCACTAAAGTTAAAATCTTCTGGGACATTATTTATAATGAATTTAAAAAGTTAATGAAATATTCAGTTATTCAGTAAAAAACCAGAAACATTTTTATTAGGGTTAATTGACGAGGAAATCCACAAAAAAGATGTTATTTGTTCATGTACGCCACAATGGCAGCAAGAATCCTACTGGCCCAAAGATGGAAGCAGCAAGAACTCTCCACCCTGGACGACTGGCAGATAAAGATGGTATAATTTGTGGAGTTGGCGAAGTTGACGGGGGAAATTAGGAATCGACCCAACGAAAGATTTCAAAAGGACTGGAGCAAATTTATATATTACTTGAAAAAACACTGTAAACACCTGAAAACGTTTGTAGCTTTAACGTGAAATGTTTGGTAATGAGGAAAGAAGGAGCTAATTTACAAAGGAGAGGGTGATTTTTAAATGACCATATAAGGTAAAGAAGTGATTATAGAAATGTGATAAATATGTTAATGTTATAGGAAAGTCGGAAAAGAGGGAGGGAAGGAGGTCGTTGCTCTTTTGGAGTAAAAATGTAAGCTTTGGATATGTATTATGAAATGAAATGAAATGGAATATGGAAAACTCAATAAAAATCATGATTTATTTTTTTTAAAAAACCATTCCAGTGGACAGGGAGTGAATGATCCCTAAACTTATTTCTGTTTTTCACAATTACAATTTGACATTTCTGGGAATGTTAACAGTTGGCTGTTTTTCGGGACGCTGTTCTTTTCTGTGTGAAAGCCTGCATGCTTTCCTGCAGTGAACTCAAGTGAAAATCAGAGCACAGGTATATTGCAAGTGTGCACCAAGTCCTTCAGTTACAGGCACATTGTGAGGAGCAAACATCAATGCTACCGTGTCTCTGTAAGTCTTTGCAAAAAGTCCCAGCAGCAATGAATCAGGTCAGGCTGGAAGACACCCTTCTATTCTTAGTATGCAGAGAGACAGCAAAAACCGGGGAGGAATCAGAAAAAGGAAAGCTGAGAGAAACAGGATAATGGAGAGGAGAGGAATTGTTAGGATGCATTACAGTCAGCCTGCAGAGTGAGACATTTGGGGAAACAGAGATAAGAGGGTGGAACCCTCGGAAGCTGTGTCCAATGAGAGGACAATATAGATTTGGAGGAAGGAGACCCCACACTTGGAGCAGAGAAGGAAAACAAGAAGAAACACGGGATACTGGAGTGAGGGTCTGGAACAAAAGGTACTAGCGATGAACCTTTAACGGGAGATTAGTGTAATGTGTGGAAGGGGGCCACGACTTCAGTTATGAAAAAAGGAAATATGAATGGTTGTATCAAGGCTGCACACAATATATAGTGGTACCTCGGAAGCCGAACGGAATCCGTTCCAGAAGCCCATTCGACTTCCAAAACATTCGGAAACCAAGGAAGCTCCTGCAGCCAATCAGAAGCCACAGAACCCACATTGGATGTTTGAGTTCCAAAGAACATTCGCAAACCGGGTTTGCAGCGTTTGGGAGCCAGAACGTTCGACTCGCAAGGCATTCGGGATCCAAGGTACAAGTGTACACTGAAGGAAGAGTATATTGGTGTTCTGAGATTTTCTAGCAGGGGGTGGATAAGCATAGAGGGAATGCAACACATATGTTTAGAACAGATCAGGCATTGCTTCTAACTGTATCTAGTAAATTTAAAAAGAGTTTCCTACCTTAAGTTTTCTAACAGCATCTCTCACGACTTCTGTGCCTTTAGGTTGCTCCACTTCTGTGCTGCCAAGAAACTGAAAACATTGTAATTTGTGAGAAAAGTAGTGGATGCTTGTTACCTTTTTTTTAAAAAAAATGCCTTTGAAATAACTGTATTGATTTTGTATTAATTGTATTAATTTTGTATTAATTTGGTGACAATTTGTTAAAAATTATGGAAAATCAATAAAAATAATTGGCCAAAAAAGAAAGAAAGAGAGAGAGAAAAAAGAAAAGAAAAGAAAAGAAAAGAAAAGACAAGAACTAACTAGCCAGAATTGTAGCTGCAAACTATTTCTCTCTGGGGAATATGCAAGTATAAAGACACGCAAACATATTTCCACTTATGCTAAAAGTTTCTAACTTACCGTACATTAAAACATTTCTTGCTTCATTTTATAGATTTCTACATGCTATTGCATAATCCTTATTTTCATAATTAAAATAGCAGTGTTTCTCTTCTTGTAATCATCACAAACTTGGAGTTGGCATGACTTTTAGCAATGAATGTAACAGCAACAAATGTCATGGCATTATTTTAGGTTACATATTTATTTATTTTTAAAAATCAGAGTGTGCCTGAAGTTTGGTCTCTTTCCAACATTGGCAGCTTGAACAGAGCCACAAAACTAATGGACCCGTCTTAAAACATGCTGTGCCAGCATGAAGTGTAGGGCCAACACATTAGCATAATTCACAATGTTGTGCCAGCATTCCTGACACATATACTGGCACAAACGCTCAGGATCAAGGTGAAACCCAAAAAGCTCTCAATGGTACATTCGCTGTGGAGTGGAAAATGAAGACTTCAGTAGCAATCATAACACCTTGCTTAAGCACATTGTTACTTATATACAAAAAAAGGTAAAGGACCCCTGGATGGGGACTGGAAGACCCTCACAGGTTCTGGTCTAACCCTACAATTTTATGGGGACCCCCTCGACGGTTAAGTCCAGTCAATGCAACTATGGGTTTGCGGCACTCATCTCGCTTTCAGGCCGGGGGAGCCGGCATTTGTCCACAGACAGCTTTCCAGGTCATGTGGCCAGCATGACTAAACAGCTTCTGGTGCAACGGGACACTGTGATGGAAACCAGAGCGCATGAAAACACCGTTTACCTTCCCACCGCAGTGGTGCCTATTTATCTACTTGCACTGGCGTGCTTTCGAACTGCTAGATTGGCAGGAGCTGGGACAGAGCAACAGGAGCTCACCTCATTGCGGGGATTCAAACTGCCAACCTTTCAATCAGCAAGCCCAAGAGGCTCAGTGGTTTGGACCACAGCACCACCCTGCTTTTACACCAGACGAATTTGTCTTATACCAGACGAATGAGGGAAAGATGAACATGCACAACTGCCTTAATCCATAGATCGTGGGTGGGTAGTCTGAGGCAGTGGTGCACAAAATGTGCAATAGTGCGGTGAGAGTGGCACTTTAATTCCTTCGGCTTGTCGAAAAGATTGGCCATGGCCACTACAGATCCTTCTTTTGGCAGAACAGGAGGAGGAAAGAGTAAGAAGCACTTCGATTGCATAGCTGTCAGCTTTTCCCTTTTCTTGTGAGGAATCCTATTCGGAATAAGGGAAATTCCCTTTAAAAAGGGGAAATGTTGACAGCTATGGGATTGTTCTCTACCCCAAATGTGTGGGTGAGAATTATGGGAAGCAGTTCTATAATTATTATTTTTTTATCTATTTGTTTTACATACTTATTTATATATTATTAAATTTGTATGTCTATTAAATTTATTAAATTCATCAGAAGATCTATGGGCAGTTCACAGAATAAAATACGAGATAAAACACAAGTAAATAATTAAACCAAGAGAACAAAACCATAACCCCTATTTTATGTAAGTATAGTAGCAGACTGCTGCTGCTTTTGCATGTACAGTGGTACCTCGGGTTAAGTACTTAATTCGTTCCGGAGGTCCGTTCTTAACCTGAAACTGTTCTTAACCTGAAGCACCACTTTAGCTAATGGGGCCTCCTGCTGCCGTTGTGCCGCCGGAGCACAATTTCTGTTCTCAACCTGAAGCAAAGTTCTTAACCTGAAGCACTATTTCTGGGTTAGCGGAGTCTGTAACCTGAAGCGTATGTAACCCAAGGTACCACTGTACAGGAATGGAGCCACATCTGCATCAATACTTTATTGCAGTGCCTTCTACCCCTCTCCCAACTTACTGCAGGCGCAGAAGAACTAATGACTTCGCAGAATGCTACATCCACAAATTAATCACCATTTATTTCACCCATGTGCTAGTGAGCAATACTGAACACGTGGCAGGTTTATGGTTTACTCTTCCAACTGGTTTCCACTGTTGAACCACTTCATGAAACACGATAGCTGATCTCACGATAGTTTCACACACGTGTAATAAAGTTGCAGCTCCAGTGAACACGACCCCATTTCAACACCAATAATATCAATGCAGAAGGGCCAATGCTATCTAATGCTATCTAAACAATTTGGAATACACTATATGAGGCCTCAAGCAAGTCCTCTGCTCACATATTAGCACTTACATTTCCCCCTTGAATCCCAAAATATATAATTTGCAAGCAAGGAATGGATCAAGGCAGGGATCTCGGCTCCTGCAAACTGAAGGCGGAATGGGGGATCTATTTCCTTCTTCCCCTTGCAATCCCTATTGGCCCAAAAGTCTGTTCCAGGATTATCCTTGCTTCTATTTATGGAGGTCTCCAGTAGATTGAAACCTCTTCCCTGAAAAGCATGGAAAAGCACCATCGGCTCAGACCGGTGATGGTCTATCATATTTACACAACTAACACTGAGTTAACAATAATCTTAACTGCTCTTTTCACTTCGGTCCTTAAACCTATTCTGAGAAACAAGAACCGCATTTCTGTGCTCAGTTAACACAGAAGCTTCATGCAAGCAAATGTATAATGTGGTGGTTAATGTAGCTATAATAGACTAAGACCACTGCAGACTTTTTTAAAAAGGTGTTTCCTCTCTACAGCATCCCAGGGTTTCCAGAAGAAATGCACAACTTTTACTCCGAAGCATGAGCCATGTGTTTTTAAACTGAGCGTTGGTTTAAGTAGTGAAGATATGAAAACCAGCATTTCCATCAGTTTCCTTAGTAAAAATACTTTCAGCAAGTAACCTGGGCACTGACACAAGGTTTTCATTTATTTCTAAAGAATCTACATTCCCCAGAAAATAATTGAACATATAACATATTTATTTTAAATACTACCAAAACCTTTCCACCCAGTCGCTGGGTGAAAACTTTGAATTATAAAGAAAATTCAGGGGATGAATATATCCTGAAGAAATAAAATAAGAAAGGTGGCATTCATTTATTTAATCAGAAACAGTGTGCCACAGGCTATTTCAATATTTGTAGAAGCTGAACGGACTAGTCACAATTATTTTTGTGAAGCATCAGATCTCATGGACAAATTTCACCTTTTAACACAGAATAGCACACAAAACTCCACTGCTGTGAATTTTACAAGCTTGTGCACACACACAAATGTGTGGAATCACAGATAAAGTGAGCGTTTAGTAAATAAAAATAAAAGAGGTATTGCATGTGTCATATATAATCTCAAACATAATTTCTATAGTAGTAAGGCCAATTGGCTATTTTTAAAAGTGTTGTTGGTATATTACAGATTCAGATTCACAGCAACTTTATTTAGCCCTTTCCTCATAATTTCAAAAACACTTAAGTTCTCTGTTTCCGCCCCCCTTCCAAATACATTAAAAACACATCAGTTTGGTATATTAATAGCTCCATTAGATTCCTCCCACCCCCCCAAATCCCACACTCTAGTCTAGAGAGAAGTCTATTGGTAATGTTTTGCCAAAAGCAAATTGGACTAACTTCATCAACTACACTTAATGTGAAAATAAGTGCACCAGTTATTTAGCTTTATCAGAGTTGTATGTTCTGTTTCTTCCTTGTGTGCCTTTAATTATTTTTCTTCTTTCCTCATTCGATCTTCATGTTTGCTTCACTCGCTTCCTGGAATGCAGGGATAATGTTCCAGGCTATTTCTGAAATTATGTATATGAGCACTTGGGAACTACTGCCATTCTGGTAGTGATCAAGACCCAATATTGGGAGACAACTGCTCTGAACTCTAAAGAGGAACTGTGAAATGGACAATATGTGTTAATCAATTTTAAGAAACCAGAGATGACGGGGTGTTTTTTGGTAGACTTGGAACTTCTTCAGGTGTTCATCTTATGTAGACAAAAATGAGGAGGGGTGAGGAAACTTTTTGTCCTGATGGGCCTGACCTTTATCTCCTCCCACCCCTGTGGGCAAACCCTGACAGCTGGGCAGGACAATAATCTGATATCAAATTGACTGACACCTGTTGATTGACCTGCAGGGATGGGAAGAGATCGTGTGACCAAGTGGGATTGTACTCCCCACCCACCAGCTACTGGGTACAGAGTTCAATCCTGCTTTCTGTGGTAAGCCAGTGTGGTGTAGTGGTTAAGACTGGTAAATTCATAATCTGGTGAACTGGGTTCGCGTCTCCGCTCCTCCACATGCAGATGCTGGGTAACCTTGGGCTAGTCACACTTCTCTGAAGTCTCTCAGCCCCACTCACCTCACAGAGTGTTTGTTGTGGAGGAGGAAGGGAAAGGAGAATGTTAGCCGCTTTGAGACTCCTTCGGGTAGTCATAAAGCGGGATATCAAATCCAAACTTTCTGCAGGGATCAGCTGTGTGGGCAGCCAATCCAGACACATCGCTACCTGTTCCACCCTTAACATCACATATTATATAACGTGTGGGGCAAGTAGGCATGGTTCATGGAAAATGGCCTGGTGAACCAAATTTGGCTGTGGGGTGCAGGTTCCCCGCTGCTGGTGTAGAGGAATGAGTGTATCTGCATCAGCCCACATGCCCAACTGGACGTGTCCAGCAATGTTAGGGGTGAAGCTGACAGGTATGCTCCCATCTCTGCACACACTAGCATATCCAGGATGAATGCAAGAATTGAGGACCACAGTACCTCAATTCCACATGCCTCTTTCCATATGAACAACCTACCCAGACCCTGAGATCATCGTCTGAGGCTCTCCTTCATGTGCCTCCTCCTTGAGAGGTCCAGAGGGTGGCAACACAAGAACAGGCCTTCTCTGTAGTGGCTCCCCATCTGTGGAATGCTCTCCCTAGGGAAGTTCGCCTGGCACCTTCATTATACACCTTTAGGAACTAGGCAAAAATGTTCCTTTTTAACCAGACCTTTGGTTGATTTGATTGACATCCTATACCCTTTTAAAATGTGGGGTTTTTTGGGGGGGGGGGGTTATTAGGTTCTTGTTTTTATTTTGATTATATCTTTTGTGGTTTTTATTTTATTCTGTGAACCACCCTGAGACCTCCGCATATAAGGTGGTAAATAAATAAATAAAAGTTCTTAGTGCTCTGGCAGTTCTCATTTAAGATACAGTGGTACCTCGGTTGTTGAACGTAATCCGTTCAAGAACCAAGGTGCAAAGGGCAGTTGGCGAAGTCAGCAGAGAAAAAAGAGGGGGGAAACGTAGTGGAAGCTGTCCCGAGTTTGGAGGCACGTTCGAAAAGGGAAGCAGTTACTTCCAGGTTTTCAGTGTTTGGGTTCCGAAACATTCAGCTTCTGAGCGCCTCAAAAACCGAGGTACCACTGTATCTGTAGAGGGATCCAGGTGGCTGAGCCTATGTACTGCTCTGCTATTTCAATGAGCTGTAAAATCACAGCACATATGTGTCGCACTCCATGGTGCTATTTCTGACCTTTTCCCCCCTCAGCTTTCTTGAAACTGGGATAAACAATTGACAAATTGAATTACTCAAACTCGTTTTCAAGAGGAAAACATGAGACCATTTTCACTGCAATTCATACGGCTCTGAAAAAGTGAAGTCTAGACAGGTTCTTTTCCATCCAAATTTGACAAACGAATACTTTTGCAAAACTTACACATGCATCAGCTCTGCAACCCATAACATGTTTTCCTGCGTTACTTCTGGAACAGATGTTGGGCTTAAGTGGGAGCCCACAAAACTGGACTCTTTGTAGGGATGTTTAGCTTTTGTTCTGCTCCACCAATAACTGAAGAATTACTTGAAACAGATTAGACAATGTTTCATTTATTTATTTATTTTTAATCCAGTATAAAGCTTGGGAATGGTTTTTGGATAACTCAGCCAGAGATTTAGGTCATATAAGAACTGCATGTAAATCCTTCTCTTCCAGTAGAGAGCAGTGTAGGATTTGCTACTAAGATGATAGTAACTGCTTCTTTATCCCTATTTCACAAATTATTCATCAAGTTTTACAATGACTTTTAAAGCCTTTGAAACACTGAATACTAATAATTTCGTGGTATGTGTACCCATGACAGAAGTAAAAACAACAAACAGTCCTGCGATACCTTAAAAATAACAAAACTGTTGCAGTATATGGTTTTGCAGACTAGAGCCACCTAATCAGACATATGAAGTATTATCATTAGTTACCAGATGATATATTAATACAATTTCTTCTCTCTGTAAGCATGTAAACTGTTGGGTCAAAAAGCTAAGAAATGCAAGAGGGCCATTGGGTCTGGAATAAAAGTATCTCCTGACTCCATAAAGCAGATAAGAAGGCAGTTTGAATTTTACACAGAAAGCCTGCTGCCAAAGATTGATAAACGGTCTCTCTTTTTCATCACTGAAGTTAAGAAGAAAGTTGATTTATGACTGAATGAAAGCAAAGCATCTCTGATCCTGCAGCACTAAGCTAAGGCAAGATGGAAGGGAGGGAATTGACTGGTTCTTGGAAACCAAACAAGGAAACAGAATCAAAGAACCACTTGCAGTGCATGCTAGGGGTGGGGGTGGAGTGGGAAACAGCTTCAGATTAAACAACAACAACCAGAAAGGCAGAATATGAAACTTAGTAATAAGCAAAAATGTATACTGTATATTTTGACCCTGTATGGATGACATGCTTAAACCAAATCAGGGGTGCCAACTTGAATAAAAAAAATTGGGAGGAGGGGGGGTAAGTCCTGCTCCATGTAATCAATCATAGCCATTTGAATGGCAATGCCTATCAACTTTTTTGGGGGGGGGCTCAAATATTTTAGGGGGAGGCAAAGGGACCTTGGCCCCTAGGAGTTGGTTCCTATGAACCAAACCAAGTCTCAGAGCAAATGTGAAGGCTCCCGGGGACAAAATAATGAGTGCTGTGTCCCTTCAGACCACAATTCAATCTGACCATCACTTGGGTATGAATATTCACAGGATGAAGGCTCAGGATAACACTGGACACCTGGAATGGCTTGCAGAGGCATGTTTAATAATGGGTACAACTATGCCATGGATAAGATAAGGTTATCTGAAGAAGTCAAGATGTCAAGACTGAGTATACCTGTTGGCCGACGCCAGGAAAGAGTGAGAAGTGATAGGCAGAAATGCTCTTAGAAGAAGAAGAAAATGAGTCAGCTACTGGCAGAGGAGCAACAAGGTTGAAATCAAGCACAGAATGAGAGCGCCAAAGATTGAGAAGCCAGGGGCTTTTTTGCTTAGGCAACGAGTCCCAAGATGTTCTATAACTTATTTATAACAAGTGATGGTAAATAGTCAGAGAGCCATTTATTGATTTGATCTCTTTTTATCCCTCTTTCCAGTCCATTGCCATCTCCCAAAGCAGCTCACTTCAATTAAAAACAAAGATACAGGCTGCAATATTGTGCTTACAAAGGCACACAAGGGAAAGGAAGTGGAAGGATGATGCAAAGTGGAAATGCTGTTCTATCAGAACTATTTGCTGAGCTGCAAGTGCAGCCAAGATGGATGAGCAGTACCCACATTAAAGGTAAAGAGACCCCTGACCATTAGGTCCAGTCGTGGCCGACTCTGGGGTTGCGGTGCTCATCTCGCTTTATTGGCTGAGGGAGCCGGTGTACAGCTTCCGGGTCATGTGGCCAGCATGACAAAGCCAATTCTGGTGAACCAGAGCAGCGAACGGAAACGCCATTTACCTTCCTGCCGGAGCGGTACCTATTTATCTACTTGCACTTTGACGTGCTTTCGAACTGCTAGGTTGGCAGGAGCAGGGACCGAGCAACGGGAGCTCACCCCGTCGTGGGGATTCGAACCGCCGACCTGATCAGCAAGTCCTAGGCTCTGTGGTTTAACCCACAGCGCCCCAAAGTCTGGGGAAAGAGATGGCATCTTCATTCGCCAATGAAACGCAACGTCAACATTGTGCTGAGGTGCAGCTCAGAGGAAAGATTGTTCCAAAGTAAGTTACCACCCCAAAGAAAGCCCATGGGCCCTACCCATCTCATTAGGCATGGAGACTACCACCAGCATGTCTCCTTCAGATCAGAAAACTCAGGGAGGTCAGTGGAACAGGTGACATTCTTTCAGTTAGTGGTGGTTTAGGGTCTAAATGTCATGCTTCTCTAATCATTCTATCTGTGCAAGCCTTGCAGCTTGCCAGATGGAACAATCCCCCTCTCCTCCCCTCTGTGTGCTGTTTTATGGGTTCTCCCAACACAAATAGTTGGTGGTGCTGGAGCATATGGCGGGGAGGAGACCTCAGTATACCAACCAACATGCTGGCCAACAGTCTTCCTGCCTGAGATGGTCTCGGAGGTGGTGTAGAAGAACTCCACTCATGTTTTGGGGGCTTCAATATCCATACCAATGCTGCTTCTACTGTGCTCATTGAGGACTTCATGATAAACATGAGACTATGTTGGTATATCAAGTGCCCAACCCATATTGAAAGACCTGCCCTGGATCTTACTGATGCAACAGAGCAGGAGGACAGAAATGTTTTAGCAGTGGGGCTTATGGTGAATCCATTATCATGGATAAATCATGTGAGATTTGACCTGATCATAAATCACCCTGCAGGGTTGGGGAACCTATTAGGTAAAGGTAAAGGGACCCCTGACAGTTAAGTCCAGTCACAAATGACACTGGGGTTGCAGCACTCATCTCACTTTACAGGCCGAGGGAGCTGGCGTTTGTCTGCTTCCACAGACAGTTTTTTCGGGTCATGTGGCCAGCATGACTAAGCCGCTTCTGGCAAAGCCAGAGCAGTGCACGGAAACCCCGTTTACCTTCCCGCTGGAGCGGTACCTATTTATCTACTTGCACTGGCGTGCTTCCGCACTGCTAGGTTGGCAGGAGCTGGGACCGAACAACAGGAGCTCACCACATTGCAGGGCCTCGAACTGCTGACCTTCTGATTGGCAAGTCCAAGAAGCACAGTGGTTTAAACCACAGCACCACCCGCGTCCCAGGGGCACCTATTAAGATGGCATATAAGGGATTTCTGACTGCTCTGGGGGATTTTTCTAATCAACATGGTTTGTGTGCTTGTCCAAGCCCTGGTCTTGCTACAGTGTAGCGCTAAAGGGAGTGCTCTTGACATGGTCACTTCCAGGTCCCCTCTTCAAAGAAGGATAATAGATGGACTGCAAGTGGTATAAAGCCCAAGATGAATCTGACCAAACACAGGTACAAGCTCATTATTGTGCCTACCATGTTATAGTGATAGTGGTGCAAAAGGCTTACAGTGGTACCTCGGGTTAAGTACTTAATTCGTTCTGGAGGTCCGTTCTTAACCTGAAACTGTTCTTAACCTGAAGCACCACTTTAGCTAATGGGGCCTCCTGCTGCCATGCCGCCGGAGCACGAATTCTGTTCTCATCCCGAAGCAAAGTTCTTAACCCGAGGTACTATTTCTTGGTTAGTGGAGTCTGTATGTAGAAGCGTATGTAACCTGAAGCATATGTAACCCGAGGTACCACTGTACTTCTTTTCCACCATTGCACCCTCTAGTAGCTGTCCAGCAGATCCTTTCCACATGGTGAAAGGCTTTTAGTATCTATCCAGTTGAAAGGGACTGTTGCGATTTTCCTAGTCAGAAGAACTGATGGCACCATTGGAGAAACTTCATGATAAGTTGCAATATATAAACTTCCCTATGCGGATATTAAACTTGAATGACATAATCAAGTTCTCCCATCAATGTACAACATCTAACAGAAAAACAACTCTGAATGGAAACTCGTTACACTTTGGGTTGCACTCTTCAGCATTACGCATCTATGAAATGCAAGGTAAAAGAAACTTTGAAGCTGGATCTGGCAAGAAATCATAGAATCATAGAATCATAGAGTTGGAAGAGACCACAAGGGCCATCGAGTCCAACCCCCTGCCAAGCAGGAAACACCATCAGAGCACTCCTGACATATGGTTGTCAAGCCTCTGCTTAAAGACCTCCAAAGAAGGAGACTCCACCACACTCCTTGGCAGCAAATTCCACTGTCAAACAGCTCTTACTGTCAGGAAGTTCTTCCTAATGTTTAGGTGGAATCTTCTTTCTTGTAGTTTGGATCCATTGCTCCATGTCCGCTTCTCTGGAGCAGCAGAAAACAACCTTTCTCCCTCCTCTATGTGACATCCTTTTATATATTTGAACATGGCTATCATATCACCCCTTAACCTCCTCTTCTCCAGGCTAAACATGCCCAGCTCTCTTAGCCGTTCCTCATAAGGCATCGTTTCCAGGCCTTTGACCATTTTGATTGCCCTCCTCTGGACACGTTCCAGTTTGTCAATGTCCTTCTTGAACTGTGGTGCCCAGAACTGGACACAGTACTCCAGGTGAGGTCTGACCAGAGCAGAATACAATGGCACTATTACTTCCCTTGATCTAGATGCTATACTCCTATTGATGCAGCCCAGAATTGCATTGGCTTTTTTAGCTGCCGCGTCACACTGTTGGCTCATGTCAAGTTTGTGGTCAACCAAGACTCCTAGATCCTTTTCACATGTACTGCTCTCAAGCCAGGTGTCACCCATCTTGTATTTGTGCCTCTCATTTTTTTTGCCCAAGTGCAATACTTTACATTTCTCCCTGTTAAAATTCATCTTGTTTGTTTTGGCCCAGTTCTCTAATCTGTCAAGGTCGTTTTGAAGTGTGATCCTGTCCTCTGGGGTGTTAGCCACCCCTCCCAATTTGGTGTCATCTGCAAATTTGATCAGGATGCCCTTGAGTCCATCATCCAAGTCGTTGATAAAGATGTTGAATAAGACCGGGCCCAAGACAGAACCCTGTGGCACCCCACTAGTCACTCTTCTCCAGGATGAAGAGGAACCATTGATGAGCACCCTTTGGGTTCGGTCAGTCAGCCAGTTACCAATCCACTGAGTGGTAGCATAGTCAAGACCACATTTTACCAGCTTCTTTACAAGAATATCATGAGGCACCTTGTCAAATGCCTTGCTGAAATCAAGGTAGGCTACATCCACTGCGTTCCCTTCATCTACCAGGCTTGTAATTCTGTCAAAAAACGAGATCAGGTTAGTCTGACATGACTTATTTTTCAGAAATCCATGCTGACTATTGGTGATCACAGCATTCCTTTCTAGGTGCTCACAGACTGTTTGCTTAATGATCTGCTCCAGAATCTTCCCTGGTATTGATGTCAGACTGACTGGGCGGTAATTATTTGGGTCCTCTCTTTTCCCCTTTTTGAAAATAGGGACAACATTTGCCCTCCTCCAGTCTGCCGGGACTTCGCCTGTTCTCCAGGAATTCTCAAAGATGACTGCCAGTGGTTCTGAGATTACATCTGCCAGTTCTTTTAATACTCTTGGATGCAGTTCATCTGGCCCTGGAGACTTGAATACATCTAAACTAGCCAAGTATTCTTGTACTATCTCCTTAGTTATTCTGGGCTGTGTTTCCTCTGCTGAATCATTTGCTCCAAATTCTTCAGGTCGGGCATTGTTTTCTTTATCGGAGAAGACTGAGGCAAAGAAGGCATTGAGGAGTTCAGCTCTTTCTGTGTCCCCTGTTTGCATTTCACCATCTTCTCCTCTGAGTGACCCCACTGTTTCTTTGTTCTTCCTTTTGCTAAGGACATACCCATAAAAGCCTTTTTTGTTGCTTTTAACCTCTCTAGCAAGCCTGAGTTCATTCTGTGCTTTAGCTTTTCTGACTTTGTGTCTACACGTGCTGACTATTTGTTTGAATTCCTCTTTGGTGGTTTACCCCCTTTTCCATTTTTTGTACACATCCTTTTTTAATCTTAACTCAGTTAAAAGTTCTTTAGATAGCCACCCTGGCTTCTTTAGGCACCTTCCATGTTTCTGTCTCATTAGTATTGCCTGACGTTGTGCTTTTACTATCTCCCTCTTAACAAACTCCCAGCCATCATGAACTCCCTTTCCTTTTAGTATTACTGTCCATGGGATCTCACCCAGCACTTCCCTAAGTTTGAAAGCTATAATTTAATAAACACTCTTCAACACTCATCAGTACCATGTTTGCCTTATATACTCTAAAACGACAATAATAAACACTTTATAAGGCCTGACTGATAGGACGTTAAGATCATTTGTAAATCAGTTTCATATTCCTGTGGCTGCACTTGCAATTTCAAAGGGGAAATGGCGCAAAGGCTTCTTCAGGTTGCCTTTACACAGTCTCAAGGTGTGTGAAGAGATGTCCCTTAGAAAAGATATCTCGTTGCTGTTCCTGCAGTGAACCTTTCCTTCCTTAACATTTGTTCTGCTTTTGACAGATGTACTTATCAGCTAAACGAACACCGACTTGAGTTGTCTGTTTTCCACCTCCTTCTATTCTTTAGGCTGCTTTCCCTGGTTTTTCAATGTACCCATTTGCATGTTTATCCAGCTTTATGTTTTTTATCTTCATGTTGTTGCTTTTTAAACACATTCATAGTAGGCACACTCATGATGTCAGCAACCTAATTCCAGCCAATAAAGTATACAGCCGGAGTCAGCCTCAAACTTACAGAACAACTTTCCCTCGAGTTAAACCTCAGAAAAATATTGTTTTGGGTATGAACAAACCCCAGCAATTGTACTTCCACTGAAGCTCCACAATTCAAATTATGTTAGTCTGGATGTTCCCCTTACTGTGTGTCAATGGCTCATGCAGACAAGTGCTAATGAGTCTAATTCATAGAATTCTAAAAGAGAGTTTTGTCAAAGCAAGTGGATAATCTATAATCAAAGCAGAGGGAAAGGAAGCTTGGAAGGACCACAAATAGCTTATTGCCTCTGGGAACATTAATTTTGTTCTATTTCTTTGTGCACAAATAAATGTGATTCATTTCCGTTTTTAAGCCGAGCCAATAAACATATCCTTGACTAGCCTAATCACAATGGCTATTTCAAATCAATAGCATGGAGGAACCACATAACCGAGCCCTGGCACAATTAATTGAAACCAAATGTACAAAACTCAGTGAAGCTTCAGATAAAAACCATGTCCCATCTCCTAAGCTACTCTGGTTTTCTTCATGGAGAAAATAATGAAGGATTCCCCCCCCCCCCAATCAAATGCTGACTTTCCTTTTTGCAGCTTATAATATATGTTTTCTTCTAAGATAAGGATACTGGTGTCGTTTGACAAGAAAGAGTACCTACGTTTGAATAGAAATTTATGACAATGGCATTTGAGTGCTTCTTAGCAAGTCATTAGGAATGCTTTTCAAGTCACTGTTTCAATCTTTAGATGGTGACTGGGAATAAGGGCTGCAATCCAATGCATAAATAGACTGTTTCATTCCCTTACCTTCAATGCGATTTAAGAAGCACTGAAGCCATGGTGATACACTTGAATTCCCCCTCCATTTTAGCCAATATATTTAAATGATTCTCCCCAAGCATGGAACAACTTGCCTGCCTAAAGAGGTGTTAAGGATTTAAAGGCAAACTAATGTTTAAAGAAGGTATTTTATAATTACCTGCTTTACTCATCCTTTTTACAGAAACAACACAATATGCTTCCTGTACACTACAGTGCATTTTATTGATGATAATATTAAAACCGCATTCAAGTATTTCCTTTAAGTATTCCTCCTGGTTGTGAAGCAGGAGAGGCTGCGGTGTGTGTGTGTGTGTGTGTGTGTGTGTGTGTGTGTCAGCCTCTGAAGACAAGAAGAGATTCATCTTCAGAGTCCTCTTCAGGCCAACACTGGGGCTATGAGATAGGGGACACAATGTGTCCTATCAAGTCAGTGCCCGTGTGGGGTGGCAAAGTGTAAGGCAGGGGTCAGCAAACTAAGGCTCAGGGGCCAGATGCGGCCCACCAGACTTGTTAATCCAGCCCGCGAACCTTGCAGACCCTGCCACCCACTCGGTCAGCTAAACTGGAATCTTAAGTTCCTTTTAGATTATTTTAGGGCACCCTCAGAAGGTTGTTTACAGCTACACAGCGAATCTCCATCTGTGAGTGCTACTCTTTCGCTGCACAAGCCACCTTAATTAACACCACGTCACGCTGTTACAATTCTGTTTCTTTCACATCTCACTGACAGTGTGAACTAGTATGATTATATTATGCAATCTGGCTTCTTAAATCCAAGCATTTGAAAAGACCATTTATTAATTAGCATTCTGACTTTCATTTACATTTTTACATTTTTTAAAAATGGAATCCTCGTTCCCCGCGAATAATAGTTTTCAAAACTCCCCTTAGCTGTGAAGCCAATTCCCAGGTTTTATGAGATTCAGCTCTTAAACAAACTCAAAATGTGTGGGAAATAGGAGCCCTCTACCAAACTTATGCTTCACATATATATATATATTTTTTGGACAGCGAAAATTGTTGGCTCATAAAAAGTTAAGAGATACATTATGGCATTGCACTGAGAAGACTCTTCCTCAGTGCCTATGGCTGTGTGTTTTGTGCAATTACCAAAAAGCTAATTTACCATAAGCATTGTATGAATGAGCCAGTAACATGGGACTGCAGGACATTCTCCCTATTTATCAGCAGGGAAGGAACCTGCAGATGTCCGTTGTCTGTTCATTTTGGAATATCAATTACATTAACATGACTCAGTTCCTTACTGGGCCATCACTCACTGCTGGTCCCTTAACTAGCATGTATTGATTTCTGTACTTCACACTTCTTCATTTGTGTCCCAAACTGACCCCATTGCCTTTGGCTGAGGGACACACCGTGACCTATATTTAAAAGCACCCCTTATCACAAATTAGTCACACAGCACCTTTCTGTCTTTGTAACACTTTCAATTTGCTTAGATCTCATTTGATGCTTAACTCTCCTCATTTCTCAGCCAGAGGTCACCTTATTGTTCCCGCTTCCAGCTCAATTACCATTACTGGCAAACCTCTTAGTAATCTGTCTACCGTGCCATTATTCAGAACAGCTGTGTTATCTCACACTTTTAGCTTATTGATTTTCCTGTAAACCTGAGAGATGGAAATATTTTCCTTTAACATTGCCTCAACACTTAGTTGCCAAATCAACTTTCTGCAGGGTTTCCTAACTGTGTAGCATTTGATCAAGTTGAAAATGTTCACAGATAGGGATGTAAAATAGACATACTTCACCATCATGTTAGTTATGTAGCTGATATGTCCCTGCTTACCTGTCTTAGTATTTTAGGGCAGCTTTCCACAACTTGCTGCCCACCAGATGTTTTGAACTACAACTCCCATCAGTCCCTGCTAACAGGGCCAGGCTGACTGGAGTTGAACCTAAAAACATCTGAAATGTACCAGGTTTTAGGAGGCTATCATATGGAGAGAGCAGTATGAACAACTGGATTTGTATCCTGAACCCCCCCCCCCCCCCGGAAATTGGATTCTTCAGGCTATTTCACCTCAGTGATTTTATTTAAGGGCTCCACAACTGGCCATGAAAGCACAAACTTTAGAGCTTGGGAATGAATTGAATGTTGCCAAATTGGCTTTATGCCCCCCCCCCAAAACATATTTCCTTCAGAGCACATCTCCTTCGGAGCAAACAATTCCAATAATAATAATAATAATTTATTATTTATACCCCGCCCATCTGGCTGGGTTTCCCCAGCCACTCTGGGCGGCTCCCAACAGAATATTAAAAGCACAATAAAACATCAAACCTTAAAAACTTCCTTAAACAGGGCTGCCTTCAGATGTCTTCTAAAAGTCAGATAGTTGTTTATTTCCCTGACATCCGATGGAGGGCGTTCTACAGGGAGGGCACCACTACCAAGAAGGCCCTCTGCCTGGTTAACATTCTATGGCAGAAGAAAAGAATTTCAGTCCTCCTGTGTACCTACAATCTGAGAAGGTGCCTTTAAATAAGGAAAGCAGCCTGAAAAACCACTGGATCATAGAACTGCAGGTTTGGAAGGGACCCTGAGGGTCATCTAGTTCAACCCCCTGCAATGAAGGAACCTCAACAAAAGCCAGCTCTAAGACCTCTTTTGCCCTCAACCGCAAGGGCTCTCCACTAGCTCAAAACACATTCACTGTGCATGCCAGGACACAAACACACACTATGGTTAATGTAGGCGTGGAAAGTAAGGAAAAAGAAGGCATCTATTACTGAATGTATTACCTTGAAAGTGCTTAGAGCTTACATGAAGGTTGGATCATATCTTCAATTCTGTTCTCCCCTCCCTCAAGCATTCCGTTACAATGCCACAAATAGGAGCGTTGGTGGAATTTCCTTATGTTCCGTGTAAGCTATGCAATGTTTCCCCTTCATTTTAAGTCTTCTCCATTCAAGCACATCACTCTGTTAAGTCTCCAGTGAGCAAAGAGACTCATGAAATCTGACGAGAACATAAAGGGTGGAAAGCCCAGCTTAAATGTGACTTCAGACCTCAGGCAAGATTCATGAAGTGGCAATAATTTAATGGGTAATACCTAATAAGCTCTCTGGTGGCTTGACCCATCTCCAAGGAAAATTAATGGCTATTAGCTTTACTGTAGTTAAGAGCACAGCGAGGTTCAAAGGGCCTGGAAAGCAGCACTGTAAAAACTTTCAAGAAACGGCAGTTTTCTAAATTTATGTAACACTGATCATTGTCTAACTTTTCCTTGCTGTATGTAGCATCTTATTCGAATACCTAGTAGGATTTAACTTCCTTCCGCAGGGCCTGTAAGACAGAGCTATTCTGCCTGGCTTTCAATTTGAACTTAGCCTGATTTTTATTCCCCTTCCTTCCTTCCCTCCCCCTTCCCTTTTTATTAAGATTACACGCTCTGGGATCCCACAGCTAATTCTCCCCTGGTCTCCTCGCTGGCCCAAATAGGACTAATTCAGCCAGCTAGCCCTGGTGATCATCTAATGTTTATTGGATTGATTTTCCCCCTAAATTGATTTTTGAATTCTGAATTTATTGTTATTCGTGTTTTATACTGTATTTTATGCTGTTTTTTGTTGCATCAATTAAGTGTTCTAAATTTGTTGTTAGCCGCCCTGAGCCCAGTTTTCTGAACCGGGAAGAGCGGGGTATAAATAAAAAAATATTTATTTATTATTATTATTAGTATCCACTGAAATGAATTTCACTAACACTTCAGGATTTTTATTCATTGCTTCAGGACTGAACTTTCTACTCAGCTTATTCTACTGAAATCATCAAGCACATCTTGTCAAATGTTTATAGTCCTAAATAGCAACTGCCCTAGTCTTATCACTGAAAGTGTTTGTGAGATGTTATCGTTGAACCATAGAATTGTAGTGTTGCAAGGCAGGAATCTCAGCTGGCTTTATTTGTTTAGAGAGCTATCCTATGCATAGCCGTCTGGTATAATTTAACAGTTCAGAGGTACAGTACATCTCTCACTTCATGCACCAGTTATTGCTGTGCACTAAAATCTGTATGCAAAAATGGAGTATAGTATTCAGGCTGGAAGGTGACAATCTTTCTCCCATATGGTACAAATATAACAACTTGGCAAGTATATTTGGAACTGTGTTATGTGCTGAACAAAATACATTTATGGTATCTCATAGGCAAATCTGTTTTCTAGATGGTAAGGACATTTGTGTACAGTTAAGGCTTCAGAAATCTGAATTGATTGTACCAATATTCAGACTCCACAGCACTGGTTATGTTCAAGATAAGCAACCAAGTCAAAATCTATTTCAACTGATAAATGTAAAGACTGGCTCTGTTCCGTGCTTATTGTTGACTGCTGCTTCCTATAGACATGTACAACATTCCCTATACGTCTTTATTTATTAGATTTCTTACCTGCCCTTCATCTTGAGATCCCAGGGTGGGTTACAATGACAATTTAAAATATGGTATTAAAATTCATGAAAGCAAGTTACAGTCAAGAGTAATTACTGGAGAGAGGGCTGCCAACCAGGTGTGCCCAGTTCACTGTACATGGATTGGGGCCTTTGTCTTACTTGGGTTCAGTCATCCTTGTGATCAGGTTTCCAAGACCAATGCTCTGGCCAAGATGCAACCTGTTTCAATGACCAAAGTTCCCTTGTAAAGGGGTGGTTCTCCACTGATGGCCCACTTCATCTCAGTGTTATCCTGACCTCGACAGAATACCTAGCCCTGTCACCTGGAACCACACTGAGCATCCAGAAATTCATCATATTCCGTAAGTCCCTGGGAGTAGATCACCTTAATGGGTCCACCACCCCTGCAGGAGGGCAAGATTACCATAGGTCCACATTTGACCAGGGAGGTGTCTGTCCACAGCTGTCCATGGAGGCGCAGGTCAAATCTGTGTCCAGGGCAGTTGTCTACTAGCTCCAACTGGTACGCAGGCTGAGAGCCTACCTGCTCGCAGACTGCCTTGCCAGAGTGGTGCATGCTCTAGATATCTCCTGCTTGGACTACTGCAATGCGCTCTACATGGGGCTACCTTTGAAAGTGACCCAGAAACTACAACTAATCCAGAATGTGGCAACTAGACTGGTGACTGGCAGTGGCCACCAAGATCACATAACACCAGTCCTGAAAGGCCTACATTGGCTGCCAGTACGTTTCCAAGCACAATTCAAAGTGCTGGCCTTTAAAGCCCTCAATGGCCTCGGCCCAGTATACCTGAAGTCTCCACCCCCATCATTCAGCGCGGACCCTAAGATCCAGCTCCGAGGGCCTTCTGGCAGTTCCCTTGCTGCGAGAAGTGAGGTTACAGGGAACCAGGCAGAGGGCCTTCTCGGTAGTGGCGCCCACCCTGTGGAACGCCCTCCCATCAGATGTCAAGGAAAATAATAATAATAGTAATAATAATAATAATAATAATAATAATAATAATAATAATAATAATTTATTATTTATACCCCGCCCATCTGGCTGGGTTTCCCCAGCCACTCTGGGAGGCTTCCAACAGAATATTAAAATACAATAGTCTATTAAACATTAAAAGCTTTCCTATCTGACTTTTAGAAGACATCAGAGGGCAGCCCTGTTTAGGGAAGTTTTAATGCTTGATGTTTTATCATGTTTTTAATATTCTGTTGGGAGCCGCCCAGAGTGGCTGGGGAAACCCAGCCAGATGGGCGGGGTATAAATAATAATAATAAATAATAATAATAATAATAATAATAATAATAATAATAGGATAATTTGTGTCTCTTCATTCCTGTTGGGCTGGGCTGGAAACTGCAGGGCAGTACCATCCTCTGACCATCAGCAGTGGTAGAGCTGCAATGCAGCAGAGATCAAGTCCGCAGTTCCCCAAACTTGCAAACTACTGTACTACGATGGGAAAAGGAGCAAGGTGCCTGGGAGCCCTGCCTGACTTCCAGGCTCAGGAACTTTTGCATATGATTTTTATTGCGTTGGAACGTTATTTCATCATATTCCTAATTTACAACTTTGTTTTTGCATAGTGTTTTGTACAATGTACTTACAAGACAAGTGTGCTATGAGAAAGGCTGATGAAATACTGTTTATGAAGCAGCCTTAGCAAAATAAAAGAATCGTAGACACATTGCTGATTTCAATGGGGATGTTAAGCAGAAGCCCAACAGCACTTAATGGGCTGGATTGTGCCCCATAGTTGGAACCAATATACTGCAGTAAGACCTATTTCTCCGCACTGCAATTCACAGTCCATGAAACACAGCATAGCAAACTTTATCTTAAGTGATCTCTGCCAATTTACAGCAAGTGAATACCTGCCCCTTAGCTACCTTATTGTGGCTGCAGCAGAAAATAATCCCCACTGGGGGGTTTGGGGAGCGGTGAGTTTTATAAGCTACCGGTATCTGTGTGCATTTGTGTTTTTTGAAGAAGAAAAAATCTGATAAGTAGAGTGCAGTCTTAGAAAGATTCCTTAGAGTAAAATAATGTTTTTTATGTATGGCTCATCTCAACAGCGCTGTGGTCTAAAACGCCATAAACTTATATCTACTAATTCAATTCCAAACTCGACATTGACTCACAAATCAAAAGAATTTTTTGTTCAGTATCTTCCCTTAACTGAAGTACTGCAAATGCTCTTATTTCACAACCCATAACAATAGTTTCAGAACGCCAGGCAGAGCTTGCTTACTATTTGAACTAATGCATAAATGTGAAAAAGCCTGTTAGGAATTCTAGACCTGCTGTCCTGCCTTGTATATACAGTTCTTACCAATGACAAATACAAGTAAACATTTATTTATTGTCAATTTATGCATTTCTTGTAAATGAGAACATGTAGCACTTCTAGAGAACTTTACTGTAAGTTGAGTAACATTTTAAAACCAATCATTGATTGTTAAGGGTTTTCAATAGAACACTGATTTTAGTGATAAACGTCACAACATTTGGAAATGATGATTAAAGGAACAATGTCTTACTTTTACTCTCTTTACATAAAAAAGCCAGCCGACCAGCTGCTTCTGAGCTATTCATGCCTCACATCATTTCCCCTGCAGTTCTTAAAATATATATTTGTTCCAGAACTGATTCATATACCCCACAACTATAGACCCAACTAGACATGACATAGATCTGCTATTACAAAACGTTTAAAAAAACCCAAAAAACTAATTATCAGCCCCCAGTGGCTGGCCTGAAGATCAGTTAAGTGGAGCTCTCTAGAAGAGGCCATTGAACTTAGCATCTGCACATGTCTTTTTCCTCCAGTAGATCTAATAGCAGCCTTGGGAGCAGTGTGTGTATGTAATGTTTGGGAATGAGCACAGAGGTAAGGTTTCAAAACTTTCTACAAGAGCGCATCATCCACATTCTTCAAAGCAGCCACCTGGGGCCACTTAGTATAACAGAGGCTGTGGAAGAACCTAATCACGAGGTTTACCACATCCCTTTGGCTCGTGGAAATGACTTGAGAAAAAGGATTTTGAATTTCCATCAGCAAAGACGCTACTTTACAAATCACAGGCCAGTAGCTCAAACAGGCCAGAAGCACCACGCGATGTATGTAGCCATCGTGAGGCTGTGCTGTTTTGAGGAACAGCTGAGGATATTCTTTCGGATACTCTTCCACGTGAAATACTCCTTACATATATGAAACTGGGGACGTGGGTGGTGCTGTGGGTTAAACCACAGAGCCTAGGACTTGCCGATCAGAAGATCAGCGGTTTGAATCCCCGCAACGGGGTGAGCTCCCGTTGCTCGGTCCCTGCTCCTGCCAACCTAGCAGTTTGAAAGCATGTCAAAGTGCAAGTAGATAAATAGATACCGCTCTGGCGGGAAGGTAAACGGTGTTTCCGTGCACTGCTCTGGTGCGCCAGAAGCAGCTTAGTCATGCTGGCCACATAACCTGGAAGCTGTACACCGGCTCCCTCGGCCAATAAAGCGAGATGAGCGCCGCAACCCCAGTCAGTCACGACTGGACCTAATGGTCAGGGTCCCTTTACCTTTATATGAAACTAGCAATTTAGGGAAAGGTCTCACCTAGACAAATTAGTTATGAACTTGTAGGGAGCATGTTATGTTTACAACCCTACATGTTCTGTGTGTTTTAATACAGTTAACCACCCTGTGATCCTTGGATGAAGTGCAGTATATAAATGTAAAAAATGATGGTGATGGTATCTGAAATGATACTGCCCCACAACAGATACATCTCGTGAGGCAGTTGCTTAAGCTTTCTAACAATATATTTTGGTAATTCCACAACAAACGCCTATTGCCTATTAATGCTGTTCTTAAGCCCCATCTCCACTTCATCACAGTCCAGTATCTACACCAGAGGAGTTACAACTACATTGCTCAAGTCCAATCTAAATTTTGAGTGCCATTTTTATTTTATTTTTTGCCTGCAACTAATTATCTACGAACTGACAGCACAAACAAAAAAGCACACTATATTGGACAAATACTTGGCAGTTCCAAATCTGCTGGTAAATCGTATCAGCTTAGTTGCAAATCAGCCCCAGATTTACATGCATTTGATCCCTACTAAAATCAACAGGGCACCCATAGTAACTGCACACTAGAGACTGCAGTCAACATGCTTTTTCCTTTTGATCTTTCTGTAGAGTTGCGCTACTGCCAACCTCGGTGGCAATTCTCTGGCTTCCACATATTTTGTTTACTGTGATATCCTCTCCAAGATAATTCAGCCAACATCTGCTTTGAGTATAGCTGGAACCTGCTTGGTTTAAATGATTTATCCGGAACATTAAGCCATAACCAACACTCAACTAACGAGATGGCCATTATTTTGGAAGTGCCGCACAACTTCTTTCATTATCTAGTTCATAAGCAACTAACACTTCCTTACTGGCAACAAGGGATATTGTACAGTTAAGCTACTCCATTCCTTGCCTTCATGAGAGTGCAATTGCATTAAGGTCGAAACCAACACCCAGGGCAGAACCAAAACCTTTAGCCGCTTTATAATTTATATGTGTGCATGCATATTTTAAAATTCAATTTCTAGCTGCTGAGGTTAACGGTGGTGAATTCTCCTGGTCTAATTCAGAATTTGGAGATTGCTTTATGCACAATCAAGGCTTCTGTGCCACCCCACCAACAACCTGACCTAGCTAAGAGGTTTCCCTCATTTCCACTGGCATGGTATGCCTCAGGCTCCAGGCCCCAGACACTGCTTGAAAAATGAACAACGGCACCTGGGATAATTTGCCAAGCTTTGCATTCCGTCGCAGTCTAAATTCTTACTCACTTTCAACCTTATAAAGCAGGTGGCATTTTTAATGAGGACAAATGGAAAGCATCTTCAGAATTTAGGCAATTGCCAGCTGTCACGTAGGCAGAAGCAAAGTTAAGTAAGCAGACCCCTCACCTTTACATTGTAGGGAATATAGTGCTTCGATAAAGCCTCGGGAGTATGCATCCACGTTTTGTCTGTAAAAGGAAAAGAAAAAACCACATAATTTAGCCTTACTTTTTCCATTTCTTGCTTATGCTCTTTCTGGGCAGGCAACACACCATTCTCAATCTAATCCCTAATAGCAAAAACATTATCACAATAGCATTACCACATGTGTGTAGCTATCAGATATAATAATAATAATAATAATAATAATAATAATAATAATAATAATAATTTATTTATATCCCGCCCTCCCCAGCCGAAGCCGGGCTCAGGGTAGCTAACAACAATAAAACAGTACAAAAGTACAGCACAAACAACACTCTAAAATCATTCATTATAAAATTAATCAATTCAAGCCACTGGCAACCATTGGGCCAGAGCTCCGCGAAGATTGCCGAGGGAGGGAGTCAGGCTGTGCCCTGGCCAAAGGCCTGGTGGAACAGCTCTGTCTTGCAGGCCCTGCGGAAAGATGTCAAGTCCCGCAGGGCCCTGGTCTCTTGTGACAGAGTGTTCCACCAGATCGGAGCCACGGCCGAAAAAGCCCTGGCTCTAGTTGAGGCCAGCCTAACTTCTCTGTGGCCTGGGACCTTCAAGATGTTTTTATTTGAAGACCATAAGTTTCTCTGTGGGGCATACCAGGAGAGGCGGTCCCGTAGGTACGAGGGTCCTAGGCCGTATAGGGCTTTAAAGGTTAAAACCAGCACCTTAAACCTGATCCTGTACTCCACCGGGAGCCAGTGCAGCTGGTATAGCACCGGGTGAATGTGATCTCGCAGCGAAGACCCCGTAAGGAGTCTCGCTGCAGCATTCTGCACCCGCTGGAGTTTCTGGGTCAGTCTCAAGGGCAGCCCCACGTAGAGCGAGTTACAATAATCCAGTCTGGAGGTGACCGTCGCGTGGATCACAGTGGCTAGGTCAGGGCGAGAGAGATAAGAACTGCTTGCATTGCCACAAAGGATGTCAGGATGGAGAGCTCGCGAAGGAACTCATGTAGCCATGTATTGACGCAGGGCTTTTTAAGTGGTCAAAGAACGTACCCACCAGTACGTCCTATGGCATCTGCAAAAGGTCTCAGGATGTATTCCTTTTTAAAAACAAAAACGAAAAACTACAGTACTTGAAGGAATGCTTGCTTTCCCGATCAGTTCCTATTAATGCATTTACTCTGACCTTTGACACCTGAGTGGTGTTTTCAGGCCCCACCCTATTTCTGCACCTGTTTGTTTAAACTATTTTAAAATATATTTTAATGTGTTTTGAATTGTCGTAACATGTCATGGGGCCTGCCGGTTAAGGACAGACAACAACAACAACAACAACAACAACAGATGTAGTGACCATTTTGTGTTATGCCACACCCCACACGAACCACTTTGTGAATGGCACCCACAAAGGTCCCAAAATGTTGGTAACTTGCTTTCTTACAACAACCCTGTAAAGCAGGACAACATTATTATTCCCATTTTGCAGATAAAAGGCGAGACTGAGGTAATAGTGTCTTGCCTCCCACAATGGGGGGGGGGGGGGACCTGCCGTGTTCTCTGTACTCCACTTAACTAGGCACAAGCCTAGCTATATCTGTTAAGTTTTTGTAGAGCAGCTGCAATTGCTCTACAGTCATACCTCGGGATAAATACGCTTCAGGTTGAATGCTTTTGGGTTACGCTTTGCGGCGACCAGGAAATAACGGAGCATGTTACTTCCAGGTTTCGCCACTCGCGCATGCGCAGACGGTCAAAATGATGTCACGCGGAAACGGCAAAATGCGACCCTCGCATGCACAGACGAGCTGTCGTGTCTTATGTTCTGTTCGGGCTGAAGAAAGTGTTTGAATCTCCCGAGCGAAAGACCAGGAGGGAGAGAACATGCCAGTCAGGCATGTGTCTTTTCCAGGGTCCTACTTGAGTGTAGGCCGAGCTCCTGACAGCCTGTTCTATCTGCTCCCTTTCCCCCCTGTTAACGGGCTGCTATTATGGGGGGGGGGGAGAGAGATCCATTTCTACTTCATCACTTATTTCTCCACCCCTACTGGTTTTCTGTGAAGCAGGGAGGGGAGCTATTGTACCAAGTGCCACATCACACATCAGTCAAACATCTATGATGGATAATGAAAGCCAAGAAAATTCCATACTTGGCCAGGTAATTTTACTTTGTGCAAAACCTTTGTCTATTCAATAATGCAGCTGCTTCTTCCTTAACAGGATGTCTTTTCACATCAAACTCCACAATGCATATCCCATAATCTAAAGTATTGTACAATTTAAAAGGTTATGTACTCAGTTACTGGCAACACGCTGGGGAGAAGTTTCAAAGAACTGTTGAAATCTGTTTTTTTCTGAATCTATTTGAATGTACTCAGGTTTGTTTTATTGTTTCGCAGGTTTGGGTAACGTACTCTATCTATTTCTTCTTCTTTTAAATTAATAAAACCCGAGTCACCTAAAATAAAATAAAAAGTTTCATAATACCTTATGGAATATTAACAGGTTGACTGAGACTATTGTAATATTATGTTCACTCGAGAAATCTGCACTGTTTTGTTCCTGGACAGCTTATTATACTTCAACAGCAGGAGTTAATTGCTTTATGAAATACATTCTCATTCTATCCCCACTGCAATTCTTTAAAAATAAGTTCTTTATGAGCACTTAAAATGAAGGGGGAGGGGAGAACCTCTAGACAGCAGGGAAAATCAAATGAAAGAGTTTATATTAAATAGTTGTGAATATTTACTTGAAAGACCACCTGCTGCTGTAAAGACTTGTAAGATCACTTAGATCATT
Source organism: Podarcis pityusensis (assembly GCF_964106645.2). NCBI lineage: Eukaryota > Metazoa > Chordata > Lepidosauria > Squamata > Lacertidae > Podarcis > Podarcis pityusensis. The sequence continues at coordinate 121,056,465 of NC_138028.1, read as the reverse complement.
TGAGGGAATTCTACTTGTGGTACTGCATTCTGTAGAATGCCATAGGAAAGTGACTCAAAAATTAGGAATTTTCCCACTATTGCTCCTGTGCCACGGACTCCGTTTCTCTTTGCCGTATGTGAAGCAGCGACCACCAGTTGCTTCAGTTGCCTTGTAAAGACATACCTTTTTGCCAGGATTTCTTTGAGAGGACTTTGTTTCTATTTGTTTGAATTCCCTAAATTCTTGTTTTTATATGCATTTACACTACTTTTTTGTATTAATTGCATTGTTTGTTAATTGCAATGTTTTTTTTATGTAAAAAAAATAAGGCAATTTATAAATGTTTCTAAATAAAATACGTAATATAATCTATGATCTGGTCTTTTATTTGGATATTTGTAACAGCGGAAGGAAAAGGCTATCCTCTTTAATATATACAGCAGCCATGCGTAGGCTTTGAAACCCACAATAACTAAGAAATGGAAAGGTTATCTGTAGACATAGCTTATGAGAGTTAATGTATTTTCAAAGCAACAGGAAAACACTGCTGGGAAATTCATGACCACGAGGGAAAGACAGTACGAAAAGAAGTTTAATTCAAGATTATGTAAAGGAATCCTTCAATGACTGTATTCAATTTAATAGATGAATGGGTTTGACAATAACATCCGGACAATTGTGTTCCTTCACCCATTTCTCTTAAAATTAATTTTAAACTGGGTTTCACAGTTCACCACTTTAAAATAATAAACAGAATGCAGTTTTCCAAAACAGAATAATTCTAAAACAACAAATATTATGATTGCTTTTCCCACCCAGACCACATTCTTGGCTTCCCATGAAAATCCATAATGGTAAAAGTCTCAAAGCAGGACCTCAGATGATAATTGAAACAGTAGTTAGCAAGATACTGAAACGCCACATTAATCTGTACAGACATGATCCAACAAAAACAGCACTTTGAAAACTCATTCGTTTCAAAGGAAGAGATTTAAGTAGATGCTTAACACTCCCTTCGTGGAACTAAAATGTAGTTAACTTGGCTAGGTATTTCGCTACTATTTTTCAAAATGCAAATTGCTGTAACATTGTGGATTAAGATATAAAAGAAACCAATTAAGCTAGACACCAGTGTTGCAAAATACCATCAGACCTCATGGCTTTACCTTGTCCGTCCCTAAAATACCGCTTGCAGTTTTATTTTGCAGATGTAAACTTGGCTTGACTGCAGTGGAACATCAGAATGAAACACAAGAGGCTTTTCATTGGGCTTTTTGCTCACACCATTCCCATCTTGGTACCAAACGTTAGCTGCATGGCATAGCAGCTAAGGTCTTCTCTTCAGCAGAAGTGCAAGATTTCAGTACCAGTGGAAGACCAGTAGGTATCCTTTTTATGCCAGTGCTGGATAACCTCCCCAACATTACTTTTCCCATATAGACCTCATAATCTTCATAAACCCACTAGTAAGGGAAAATCTCAATAGTGTGAGCAGAGCAGATAATATATGAAATACCCAGATGATCCAATTAGTGTTAGAAACTAAGGTATGAAAGCTAGGAGCTAAATGGCACCTTAAACCTAGGTTATGGGCGCAACAACGGAATATCTAAGTGTGCTTTTTTATAACAAGAATACAAAACTGAAAATGAATGAACCACAGCTAAAATATTATGTTCATTTTTCACATGGTCTAGTCCTTCCCCTGCCCACCCCCCTAATACTCTTAAGAGGGTCTCTTCTCCATTCTTCAGAAAGTAGCTGGAAGTGGGGAGGCAGAAAAAGGTCCTCCTTTCCTTCCACGCTGCAGTTTTAATCTGCACCCAGAGCTCAGAAACTGCTCGCGCTAATGAAATTACCTGTTGCAAAATGTGCCTGGAACAATGGGAGTTTCGAACAGTGGACCTACTCAAATCAGCACTTCCCTATACTATAAACGAAAACCTACTGGCAAAATCTCTTTTGCAGTTTGTTGCCTCTTGAAGTACTGAAATACTTAACCCTCTTATCCTTGAGTGAGTTAAAAACCTTCATGTCCAGCTGAAATCTAACTGTGGCCTGGAATAATGCTAATGGATAATGCATTATATTTTGGTCGCAAATCACAGGTAATGGGCAAAACAGGAATCCTCATCTTCCCTACAATGAAATTCATGGAATGCCCACCCACCTACCACGGCACAACTTACTTGTACAACCTTTGCTTGCACTTTTCAGGAAAGACCAAGCAGAAATATGTGGCAAACTGTGCAACTTTACCCTATTTTGAACATTACTGCTGGTGGCTCTTGTATGGAGAAGCAGTTGAGTGGTGTCCTTCATCATGCCCTTAAAATTATAATAGACTTTTTGAAACCGCAGTAGCAAAATGATTACCCATTTTTTTCCAGGGCATCATGGAAGATATTTGTAGCACATAATTCACTTGTTTATCTGTGGACACAAATTGACTGCTAACTATTTCAACCTCACAAATAAAGTATATACCCCTCTTCAAGCATTATGATTATGTGTTATGACAACATACGAAGCGGGTGAGCAGTTAGAGTGAGCACGCTAGGTTCACTGCATCATAATTGTCCCATAGTCCCCTAGTGTGGTGAGAGCCAGTGTGGTGTAGTGGTTAAGAGCAGTAGTCTCGTAATCTGGGGAACCGGGTTCGCGTCTCCGCTCCTCCACATGCAGCTGCTGGGTGACCTTGGGCTAGTCACACTTCTCTGAAGTCTCTCAGCCTCACTCACCTCACAGAGTGTTTGTTGTGGGGGAGGAAGGGAAAGGAGAATGTTAGCCGCTTTGAGACTCCTTAAAGGGAGTGAAAGGTGGGATATCAAATCCAAACTCCTCCTCCTCTTCTTCTTCTTCTTCTTCTTCTTCTTCTTCTTCTTCTTCTTCTATTTCTGGAAGGCAACTGTATGAACCAGAGGGTCTGCTGTTTTCATGGAGGCTTCCTCTACAGTTCAGGACCGTGGGAAATCAGGGTTATAAAACACAAGTTATCAGCACAGAACTTTGATGTTCCATGATGCAAATCAGGGATCCAGTTTAATCTTCAGGTATGCACGGGCAACTTCCACAATTACATATATAGAATTAAAAATAATTTTCAAGGAAGTGTATGCAGCTGGCATTCCCAGCAAAGATCCTTGAAAGACATGTGTTCATTCTTTTGCCAGGATTCTGAAAGCCTTATCTTCCCTGTGCAGCATATCTGCCTCCTATATAAAACACCAGCCTTTATAAATGGATTTATGAGGCAGCTTATTAAAACGACAGAATGCTGTTAATTCAAGTATTGGCAATCGTATATCGGATTCCTTGCTCATCTGTATATTTAGTGCTGCAAGGTTTTCAAAGGAGTCCGTAAGCCTTTAAAGACTTAGGAGCTTGTACTGGCAAAACGAAGTAATGGGCTGACTGACATTTTCAAACGTAAAAAATATGTAGCTAAGGAAACTGGAAAAAACCACGTTGGTTTCATAACCTCGATTCCTACTGTGAAATGCTCCTTGAGCCGAGGAGTATAAGAATAAATGTAAAAGGCATTCCTTGTCAACCACTTCTTCTTAGTTTCTGAACTGAAAGTTGGTGAGAGCTGGCATAGTATATGTCAGGCGACAGAGGACCCAGCTCCCACGGCAAGTTGCCAGGAACGCATAAGACAAAGAAAAGTCCTTGTCATCTGCTTTTTTCCCATTATTTACAGAGAGAGGCTTGGGAGAGCAGCTCTTGGAATAATGGCATTGTCTCGAGTAAATCTACACACACAAACACTCCCCGTCTTTCCCACTTCCTCATTCATCAACAGCACCACCCCCTCTACGGTTGCCGCTTGGGGCCACCTGTCTTTGATCTCTTTGCTCTCCTACTTTTAAGGCTCGCCGGGTTCTGGGAGATGGTAGATCTGGAATGCTTTCTAGTCATAACATGTCAGCCAGCTGCTCCGGCTTTGCCTCCTCCACCTCTCCCATTATTTCCCAACTTTCCCCTGCATCTTGCTCTGAGCTGTGACCTCCCTCAAAAACCCTGTTGTAATTCTGAACTGTCTTCTTCTTCTTCTCTGGAAGGGTCAGGCTGAGAAGGCGGTTTCTACCATTCCTCCTCTGCCCAGTCCCTGACAGTATAACAGTTAACAGTGTGAACTGTGATTCAGGAGGCCCCCAGTTTATAGTTTAGCTCAGGCGTCAGAAACGTTTTTTGAGGCCGGGCCGGTCCACTCCCCGGCAGACCTCTCGGTGGGCTGGAGCGTGCTCTCAAGCTGTTTCCAGCACTCTTCCGGTTCGGAAAAGCACCGGAAACAGTGTGTGTGCATGGGCATTCCTCCATCCCGGAAAAAGTCATTGCCATTCTACATATATACTTTCTATAAATTTCATTCAGCCGATGGAACAATCTATCCTAGGCATAGGCAAACTCGGCCATCCAGATGTTTTGGGACTACAACTCCCATCATTCCTGACCACTGGTCCTGTTAGCTAGGGATGATGGGAGTTGTAGTCCCAAAACATCTGGAGGGCTGAGTTTGCCTATGCCTGATCTATTCAATTTGGAAGCCCAGGTCTTATGACAGTTATGGTGCTACACTTTAATTTTTTAAAAAAGTTATCCAATGACTGTTGGGGGACAGGACCTTGTGTGGGACCCAAGATGCAATGTTCCCCTTGAGAAAGGGGCAAAGCAATAACTCATATTCTTATACAGTTTTATAATCAATGAGTGACACCAGACATGCACACACAAAAATAACTGGAACCAAACCATCCAATGGCCCGAAAACATATTCTGCCCTAGAAGTGCAGGATGTTTCTGTGCTCTCAATAATATTCAGAATGTGCATCTGTCAAGCCTAAGAATGACAGAGAAAGGGGGGTGATTACGGTATGTTATTCATGAAAGTGGAGGCTGAGTACTTTGTACACTTCCTCTAAAATATGTTGTGCCAATATCTGACACGAGGATTCCATAAATCCTCAATATATATTATGGATAAATAAAATGAAAAATTATATAGACGATGCAACACTTGGGCTGGTGCTTACCCATCTTGCAATTACGTAAATTGATTGTGAATCCCAGAACATGTCAACCAGTGGAGTCGAAGGGGAATACTAGAAACAGTTTCTAACTAAACATTAAAGTTCTGGTTCTCAAAATTCTGATGAGAACTACTGACACTGCGTTGGAAGTCCAATGGCATAATTCACAACCTAAAGGCAATAAATGAGTGCTTCCATTTATTCTCTCTCTTGCCTTCCATTGCCTTAGTTGCGGCCATCATACCCTAAAAAAGGAAGATGTGCCACACTTTACACAGTCTGTATGTTTAGAAATTGGCAATTTCATTACCAGCCCATTCAAAAGCAACTGATGTCTATAACTTTCTTTCTTATGCCTTCCAGGGCATTAAACTTTTTACTTTCTCTATTTTCACAAATGCTTGTCATAAAAAATATAAAAAATCATCATGGTCTAACTTGGATGTCTGGAGATGCACACCTATTCACAACCCATAATGTTTAATAGGCAATAACCTCAGGAGATTACATTTAGAACTTGCTGTTGAGTTCTGTGTGGCTCAGGTTTGCATACAACTGCAATTTCTCAGTACTGCGCTATCTGTAATAGGCCAATGCCTCAAACCTTTATAATTTAATGTCACTGTGAATATCTTCCACGTTGCAAGATCTAGTCACCTGTAAGCAATTACTGCCTTCATAAAATGAGCATCGCCTCCCTTCTAATGTTAAGCAATCTAGCTCTCCTTTTTGGGACAGCTGTCTCAACACTGAACTTTGCTCTTTATATTATCATGGCTGCCATTGCTATCTTTATAATCAAGGAGAGCACGCTAGAATACAGGACAATGTGATTAATTCGTGGCTGATTTGACTGTTGATAAATCACCCAGGACTCAACGGAATTTCAACACGCTGTTTAAATCCTCATCCACAGCCAAAGCAAAGCCTAAGCACAAGTAACCATAAGCCAGTTAGATCATCCCCTGGCATCTGGTATTGAATGGGGAGGTTGCATTCCTGGCTGTCATTACCATTCAGGACCAAGAAACTCACCCTGCATTAAGTTTTCTAATCCTCATTTAATGTCATTCATATTGATGGCAAAAATACAAACGACACAAAACTCCATAAACTAAATATGCAGTATGTGAAAATGTCTCCTCTTTTCTTTTTTCTTTTTTGTGCTTTAAAACCTTTCTTCTCATTTTTAAACAATTTTTAGTCACCAATGCCAGAACTACCGTGGTGTGGTTCTCAAGGTCCAGGAACATCTGTAAAAGGGGTGTCTAGCTATGGAGGCCCTGCATGGCATAGCTCATAGCTTCTCTGAGTTATTCAAGCCCCTTCGCCACGGCAAGGCAGTGATTCATGAAGAAGATCAAACCTATCCATTCTTAAGGAAAGCAGCCCTGAGTGCTCACTGGAAGGACAGATCCTGAAGCTGAGGCTCCAGTACTTTGGCCACCTCATGAGAAGAGAAGACTCCCTGGAAAAGACCCTGATGTTGGGAAAGATGGAGGGCGCAAGGAGAAGGGGACGACAGAGGATGAGATGGTTGGACAGTGTTTTCAAAGCTACCAGCATGAGTTTGACCAAACTGCGGGAAGCAGTGGAAGACAGGAGTGCCTGGCGTGCTCTGGTCCATGGGCTCACGAAGAATCGGACACAACTAAATGACTAAAAACAACAACAACAGCTATGGAGGCCACCTGAGCCTTCAGTGAGAAAGCTGGACCCAGAAGCACCCACAGACTGCAGACCTCCTCCTTTGAGAAGCGGGTGCCACCCTGAGCAGAACATGCCAGTTTCTCACACGCAGGAACCAGTCTCACACATTGCTTCCATCTTGGCAGGATTCAAGCTCAAAAGGTCTACATTTGGCCACAGAGTCTGCACTTAGACCAACGAAGCAACTTGTGTGTCTTGTGTAAGGATGGAGAAACGTTTGGATAACAGCTGGATTTTATATTTTCAAATGAGGGTGCTGATTTGTATTTGGATCTAAGAATACAGGTTAGCATTAACTGCACATTCCTGTCCCCCTCCCCCTCCCCACTTCCTTCTCCTCCTTTGGTGTAGCTGCAAGGATATCAGGAGCATTTGCTTCTGTTTCCAACAAACGGTGGTTAGCTTTATGATGGTTCGCTTTAGCTTTATTCTTATTATGTGGTTAGCTTTAACTGAGATTTACCTGAACATGGAAGGATTGTAAACCGGGATTTGAAGTTGGCTTATTTGGATAAATCACCATTACCCCGGTAGGTATAATCACAAGCAACAGTAAGTTCAGAAAGGAAGAGAATGCTTCCCTCTTTGTTGCAACAAGAAGAGGAGAGGGATTGTGTTAGTGCCCGAGCCTCCGTTTCGTTCACATAATAGTAAACCATAGTTTAGTGTTATGATTGAAGAGTGTAATTTGATACTTCAAAAACAGAAGCATTTATTTTTTTTGCCTTTATCTCAGTACTTTGGCCAAATCTGATGCAGCACTCTAAAGACAGAGCAGGTAGGAGGTCAATTTTTTTTAGTCTATAGCAGATGCATTTGCCATATGGGCTGTATGTACAAGGCACAATGAATGCCACTGCTTTATAGATTTACGCAACACGGAAGAAGAAATTTTCAGAAATACTCTAATGGTTCCTCATTGCTCAAACATTTTACAGTCTTTGAAAAGAAAATGAAGCATAAAAGGATCCCCACCCCCATCGAAATACAAACTCAGCAGTCCAAAAGCAATTACTTGTATGTTTGTTAATATTCATGAGACCCGATAACATAAACAGATGTTTCATTTTATCTCATGGATTTAGCCCCGGGATCAGAGTTCAACACACTAAAGAACTGGATTCATGAAAGTTAACTTTCTTTTCCACAATAATAAACAAGAAATTGAAAACGGACTAGAAAGTGAAAATAAAGGCAAACTTCAGATGGAGTAGGGGCACACTGTCCAAGGTTTTTCAGTAGAATGTCTTCTCAAAGGGATTGTGAAATCTTGGTTATTTATTGCCTTTAATTGTGCTATTCTTGAGGCTGGGCTGCCTCCTTCTGGGGGCATTTAGAGTGGGCTGGAGATGTACTTGAGTATTAGGCAGCATCCTGAAGAAACCTTGAGTTGAAGAGCATCTAATCAACCACCTCACAGTGCAATCTGGTTCAAAGAGGTGCTTGGTATTATTATTATTATTATTATTATTATTATTATTATTATCAGAGGTCTCAGGGTGGTTCACAAAAAGATAACAATATATAAAATCAAAATAAAACCAATAACCCAATAACACCCCCCCCCCCAAAAAAAGAGCCACATTTTAAAAGGGCATAGGATGTCAATCAGATCAACCAAAGGCCTGGTTAAAAAAGAACATTTTTGCCTGGTGCCTAAAGGTGTGTAATGAAGGTGCCAGGCAAACTTCTCTGGGGAGAGCATTCCACAGACAGGGAGCCACTGCAGAGAAGGCCCATTCTTGTGTTACCACCCTCCGGACCTCTGGAGGAGGCACACGAAGGAGGGCCTCAGAAGATGATCTCAGGGTCTGGGTAGGTTCATATGGAAAGAGGCGGTCGTTGAATTATTATGGTCCTGAGCCATTTAAGGCTTTATAGGTCAAAACCAGCACTTTGAATTGGGCCTGGAAACTAATTGGTAGCCAGTGCAGTCAGACCAGGATCGGTCTAATATGCTCAAACCGTCTTGCAACCTGGCCGCTGAATTTTGCACAGGCTGAAGTTTCCGAACCGTCTTCAGAGGCAGCCCTACGTATAACCCACTGCAATAATCTAACCATATGTTATTGGGACCTTAAGGGACTGCCCAGCTGAATGCTGGGCAGCTCATCTTCCATGCTGAGTTGACAATGAAACCTACATTAAAACAAGTGCTAGGTAAAAGTAAAGGACCCCTGACAGTTAAGTCCAGTCGCAGACGACTCTGGGTTTGCGGCACTCGTCTCACTTTACTGGCCGAGGGAGCCGACGTTTGTCCGCAGACAGTTTTTCCAGGTCATGTGGCCAGCATGACTAAGCCACTTCTGGCCAAACCAGAGCAGCACATGGAAATGCCATTTACCTTTCCGCTGGAGCGGTCCCTATTTATCTACTTGCACTTTTTGGCATGCTTTCAAACTGCTAGGTTGGCAGGAGCAGGGACCGAGCAACAGGAGCTCACCCCGTCATGGGGATTCGAACCGCCGACCTTCTGATGTACATGTCTTGTGAGTCTTCACTCGGGGTATGGGGAGAAGTGGCACTTATTTCTTCACAGTTCTAGTTTAGATACAGTATTGCACATCACCCTTGAACAGACTTTCCTTGAAACTCCTTGGACAGTGTCCTCTAATAATAACTTTGCTATGTACTTTTGAGGTCTGCGTCTCTTTTCAGTGCTACCCTCCTTTTTCTGCTCTGATATAAATGCAATTCAAACTGCTTACCTTTCTTCCTACTAAAAGCACGATTCATGATGAGAAATCACCCAGTGTGTGTAATTTAATCTAGAAAAAAATACAATTAAATATTAATTTTACCAATAAGATTTTTCAGGTATCAGTTTCATGTCACAAACAATTCAAAAAAATATTTGAAATCAGATCAGTCTAGTTATATGAAAATGCTTTTCTTTCTTTCTTTCTTTAGTTTGAATTTTATGGTATATTAGGTTGAAAAAATTGATATATATTTTTAAAGGCAGCAATTACAAGGAGTTTTGTACTGATCTCCATTAGGTTTACTTCCAAGTAATAAGCTATTGGATTATTCTGTATACTGCTATATAGTTGATGCCAAATTTTGTTATAATGTGCTATATAGCTATCATATATTTCTGTTCATATTGTATAGTCATATGTCTATAAAAGCACTCTTTCTATTAAATCAAAATGCACATTCCTGATTTCTTTTGCTACGAGTCATGATCCAGCAGAAGTGATAACGAGACTAAACTTTTGTTGGATCCACCTCAATATTGCCACCATTGTTAAAGGAAATATTGTTTCTGATTTACTCAAAATTACTGCAGAGGCAGCTAAAAACCAATTTGCTTAACATATATAACAATAGCAAAAAAATATTGCAGAAAAAATTAGAACCTGAGTCATTTAATTTTCCTAACAGTTGCAGTCACATTTTTATTTTCACCAAACAATCTAAATTTTATTTTTATTTCTAACCAATAATGAGATTTAAACATTATTATGCTTTTAAAATATGCTTCGTTCAAATTAGTCCAGTAACTACTATGCATTTATGCTATCTTTCAGTGAAACTATGTCTTGAGATCTGATACTTATTAACGTAGAATGGTTAATACAAAATAATTAGTAGTAATTTCCCTCGAACATTTGATTAGCTCTAATCTATGTAATAGCACAGTACTACTGTAGTAAATATAGTATAGATATGCTACTATTATGAGAACTATTAACAAGCAGTAAACATTGATGTGGACAAAACAGAGTATACTGTGTAACATTCAGCTCAACAAGAAATGAAGTGTCAAATTTATTCAAATGAATAGCAATTAAATTACTTACCACGCACCTAAATCAATTTATTCCTCTGGAGTACTTTTCACATTTTTGTTTAATTGAAAAGTCATTGTTATTGAATCGTTTTAACTGTGATAACGTACAATTTGTGAAGCTTGTGAATTAAATCAGAACGCACATAACAGGAATTCATTAGCTTAATAGTTTACATAACGTCTAAGATTAGACCTCTCTCAGGAATGCAATATCCCAGCTTACCATAGAACCATAAGGTCACCTGACACTGGTCCCCACTCTTATGTTCATGTAAAGTAACTAGGAAACCTTTACAGTGGTACCTCGGGTTACATACGCTTCCGGTTAAATACGCTTAAAGTTACACACTCCGCTTCAGGTTAGTGCTTCAGAAATAGTGCTTCAGGTTAAGAACTTTGCTTCAGGATAAGAACAGAAATCGGGCTCCGGTGGCACGGCGGCAGCAGGAGGCCCCATTAACTAAAGTGGTGCTTCAGGTTAAGAACAGTTTCAGGTTAAGAACGGACCACTGGAACGAATTAAGTACTTAACCTGAGGTACCACTGTATTGTACATTTCTGTTAAAGTACACTCATCATATATGAAACAGCATTTTCCTGTTGCAAAAAACAACAACAAGGCACCTAATAAGAAGTGTATTTTCTAGCATATAATGTCCTGTAATATACAGTGGTACCTTGGGTTAAGAACTTAATTCATTCCGGAGATCTGTTCTTAACCTGAAACTGTTCTTAACCTGAGGTACCACTTTAGCTAATGGGGCCTCCTGCTGCCGCAGCGTGATTTCTCTTCTCATCCTGAAGCAAAGTTCTTAACCCAAGGTACTATTTCTTGGTTAGTGGAGTCTATAACCTGAAGTGTCTGTAACCTAAAGTACCACTGTATAGAGCATAATACATGCAATAAAAGCCAAGATTCAAAGATACATTTAGTACAATCTAAAAGACAAACCACAACAGAAAAAGGGGCAAGAAAGTAGGAGGCTGAAAATTTATTTTATTTTTAAGGAAAGAAAAAGGGAAAACTGAAATCTTAATGACAAGAGTTAAAGCAGGCTTCCTCAACCTCAGCCCTCCAGGTGTTTTGAGACTACAATTTCCATCATCCCTGACCACTTGTCCTGCCAGCTGGGGATCATGGGAGTTGTAGGCCAAAAACATCTGGAGGGCCGAGGTTGAGGAAGCCTGAGTTAGAGCAATCCAAATGAGGGAGAGGAGGGAGAATCAAAAACAGATGAACCATATTTTCCTCTCTCCTGCTAGGCTGGGGCTGGGCAGCAGGGAGCATATTTTCCCTTTTGTTCTTTCCTATTCTCTATTATTTTTTTAAGTTTCCTTCCCACTGATTGCAATGGAAAGGAATTAAACTACATCAGTTTAAGCAGAATGAGTGAGCTGTGGAACCTGCAGATCCACAGTCTCCTTCAGCATAGCCCCAGAATGCCTCCCTTTTGCCCTCTCCAGTAAAAGGTAAAGAAACCCTGGATGGTTAAGTCCAGTCCAAGGCGACTATGGGGTTGCAGCGCTCATCTCGCTTTCAGGCCGAGGGAGCCAGCGCTTGTCCACAGACAGCTTTCCTGGTCATGTGGCCAGCAGGACTAAACCGCTTCTGGCACAACAGGACACCATGTCACAGCTTGGAGGGACACTTGCTGCAGATATTTCTGCAGCTTTTCAGAGGAGGCATGTGAAGTTGGATCTCCCTCTCTTCATGCAAAGAATCTTGTTGTCCTGGAACTCACTCCCAGGGACCCTAAGAACACAAACACAGACTTGGAAATGTCCTTTTGATCTCCATTGGATTTATTTCCAAGTAAACATCCGCAGGATCGGGCTGTGAAACAGCTTAAGGTCAGTTACGCTAAATGCCTGGACAGTCACAATGCCAAATTTCGCTACAATATAAACATTTTATGCCACCTTTAAAAGGGGGCTTAAAAGAAAAGAGTTATGGTGTGATAGCAGCCTTCAAATAATTATATGAAGAGAAACAGAAATGTACACATACTTTTGATAGGGGCAATAATAATAATAATAAAGCAATAAGTCCATGCCTCAATATGCTAAAAGAGTTAAAAAGAATATGTTCTTTTTTTACATGAATATGTAAACATATTAATTTCTAACTCTTTTAGCATCTTGAGGCATGGCCTTATTGCATTAACAGCCAGCAAAATATGGAATGAGCCAATAAATACTGGACATCAAAAGTGCCCATCCTTTTCAACTCCTATTTTAGCAAAAACACTTTTTGCTCAATAGCTATTCACAACAATTGTCTCACTATCTAAAACTCAGGAATGGAAACAAAATAACCATCGCAACTCTTCTAAATGTTCAGAACTTAATGTTATTAAATATCTTCTTCGGAATGTAGAAACAAACCACGTTCCAAGGACTATTGTAGTAAATCAGTCTCACCAGAGCTTTATTTATAAAGGAATGCTGCATATTAGCTAATTAATTAGATATGAGACCACTAGGTTAAGAGTCTGCAGCTCCCATACGCAAGCACAAAAACATTACAACAAAGACAATTGAATAAAAAGCATTTAATGGAACAGTTTCATATTATGAAGATTAGCTCTGGATCCGCCCTGGAAAAGCAATTTCACGCCTTACAAATTCCATAAGCATGGAGCAAGACATGCTTTCCTGGCAGCTGGGTAGTAAAGTCTTGTTCTAGATGCACACGGAGTGAATTTTGCTCTGCAGCCATTGTCCAGCTGCCATAATTCATAGATAGTGGAATTCAGCTCTCATATATACAAGTTTTGACAGTTTTGGCAGACTCAGACATTTTTTCCTGACTCACCAAAAACCACCTTCCTGCCTTTTCATGCTGTTTCCTTTAAAACCATATTCAGCCCAACTAGATTATCCAATGCTGAAATTCTACAGAGAAACTAAAAAAAACACAGTTGCCCTACAAAGGTTTCAAACCTCAAGTGCTACATAACCCATGGTGCAGTGTGACTTATAAAAAACACAGGCACCACTTCTTTCAAGAACCAAATGGAAACGTAATACATTTCCATAACTCCCCATGAATTTTGCAATAATGACTGCAAAACCATGCAGCGGAGATCCATTTCCTAGTTTCTGGTAATTGAAATTAAAGGTGATTTCTCAGAAATGTTTCAAGCGAACAGTAAGTTGCCTTCTGTTGATGAACTATGATACAGCCTATGGTTGATATTAATCAGTACTAAAAAGATGGAAACAATGCAAACTCCATAAGCATTTATCTGTAAACATTTACTACCTTTCCAAGCTGTTTAGGCTAAAAGAATAAGTTGAGCAAGGCAACCTGTCAAATTGCATATTTGTTGTTGTTGTTGTTGTTGTTGTTGACCTTTCTTGCTTTGTAAATACAACCGCAGTCAAACATTTAAAAGTACACTATGTTCAAAGTATAGGTAAAGGTAAAGGGACCCCTGACCATTAGGTCCAGTCGTGACCGACTGGGGTTGCGGCACTCTTCTCACTTTATTGGCCAAAGGAGCCGGCATACAGCTTCCGGGTCATGTGGCCAGCATGACTAAGCCGCTTCTGGCGAACCAGAGCAGCGCACGGAAACGCCATTTACCTTCCCGCCGGAACGGTACCTATTTATCTACTTGCACTTTGACGTGCTTTCGAACTGCTAGGTTGGCAGGAGCTGGGACCGAGCAATGGGAGCTCACCCCGTCATGGGTATTCGAACCGCTGACCTTCTGATCCGCAAGTCCTAGGCTCTGTGGTTTAACCCACAGCGCCACCCACGCCCCAACCACGTTCAAAGTATAATTACTATAAATTGTAGTGCATTTAGTTGTCCCATGTCTACCAGCAGGGCAGTTGCATGAGACCACCCACAAACAACTGGATGTTTCAGTATAACTGGGGGATTCCCAAGGTATGCAGAAAATTATTAGTTTGTAAACTTTAAAAAAGAAAAGAGTGGGAGATGCCAAGCTCCAACAGGAACTGAGTATGTTCATTATATTCCAGGAGGCATGGAATACGGAAGGCATATGAAGTGTGTGTGCGAGAGAGAAAATGGGTGATAGAAAATTGCTCTGAAACTGATAGCAGCTTATAATATTCTAGAATCGTCCTTGTGACATCACAATTTGAAGAGAGACATTGAAGCCTTATTATAATATATACTGAAGTGGAAGCAGGGATAACTACCAACTTGGATGACTTTAGACAAATGGAAAAGGGTAATACTATCCATGGCTACTAGTCTTGACAGCTATGCTCTGACTCCAGGGTCAGAGGATATATGCTTCTTAATATCAGTTGCTGGAAACTGGAGGAGAAGAGAGTGCTGTTGCACTTAAGTCCTGCTTGTGGGCTCCCAAAGGCATCTAGTTGGAAGAGGATGCTCGACTGGGTGGGCCACTAACATTATGAAGCAGGGATGCGGGTGCCTCTGTGGTCTAAACCACTGAGCCCTTTGGGCTTGATTACCAGAAGGTTGGCGGTTCAAATCCGCAAAACCAAGTGAGCTCCTGTTGCTCTGTCCCAGCTCCCACCAACCTAGCAGTCAGAAAGTATACCGGTGCAAGTAAATAAATATGTACCACTCTGGCGGGAAGGTAAACGACATTTCTGTGTGCACTGGCACTTGTCAATGTGTCCCGTTGCGCCAGAAGCGGTTTAGTCCTGCTGGCCACATGACCAGGAAAGCTGTCTACAGGCAAAGGCTGGCTCCCTCGGCCTGAAAAGCGAGATGAGCGCTGCACCCCATAGTCACCTTTGACTGGACTTAACAGGTGGGACCTTAACTGGACCTTGAAGTGGGGTCTTCTTATGTGAACAAGGGAAAGCAGTGTAAAACTGATGAGATACATGTGGCCAGGCAAGGCTTCTCCTGCCGGCGTCTACAACTTTCTGCTGCCATTGGATATGTTTTTATGGATTGGACATG
The DNA here is from genome assembly GCF_964106645.2 of Podarcis pityusensis. Classification (NCBI taxonomy): domain Eukaryota; kingdom Metazoa; phylum Chordata; class Lepidosauria; order Squamata; family Lacertidae; genus Podarcis; species Podarcis pityusensis. The sequence continues at coordinate 121,041,026 of NC_138028.1, read as the reverse complement.
TTCTTGGCGACATGTCCTACAGGGCCTTGAATCAGCTATCCCGGCAATAAATAAGTATATAAGCAGACAAAGCCTTATTTAATATAGCTGATCTGCTAAACAGAAGGCTACGCAGATTAAGCTCCTTGATTAAATTATGTATGGTAATTTGTATTAAAAGAATGATGCATGACTTTTGCACTGTTAGGATTATTAGAATGTTTAAAGCCTTGTGCCAATGCATAATAAATCCTTCAGTTGTTATTTATTGAAGGGTGGTGGTTGTTTTACCGAAACCACTGAATACTAAAATCAGGATATTATGCATGATTTCCAACATTAGTCACGTTCAGTGACATCAGTTGTATCCAATTAAGTTTTACTCTGCTGAAATTATTAGGCCTAAATTAGTCCTGCTCGTTTTTCCAATGGGTCTCCATTGAGTATAACCAACACTG